>NC_056718.1:14511755-14814255 GCF_018831695.1 Puntigrus tetrazona
TGGCTTCATGGTCATGTGTTGATAAATGCATAAGTGTGCAATGTGAAAGAGAGGTGTGTTAGTTTAAGGACACTGTGATAAGATAACACTGATATGGTGTGTGACTCATATCTTGGACCGTAATAATCTCACTGCCCGAACTGTGTAGTTTTGTTGTTCTTACAGATATTTTTGGTCTGTTTTGATCAAAACATTTTTGACCAGATTTAGCAACTTTAGAAACAAATTTACATGCAGTATTATATATTAGAAAATATTTAGGTATTATATTCTTGGTGTATTCATGAATGTTCATAAATGTATTAAATATATGAAATATATAAACAATATTTACACCAAGATGTTTTTAGATTAACGCATAAATAGTAGCACATTACACATAATTTTCACATAAATATTATAATATTAGACGTTTAGATAGTACACCATTATTTTGTAATTTTAACAAGTATTACATTTAAGTTAGTTGCTTGCTGATTCTGTTTTTACAGGACATAAAATTTTAAATTGTCTAACAGTATTAAACAAACAATATATAATTTATATGCATTAGATCAATTACGTGTTTTACATTTTGCACTGCTTTGACACGCTCATATACGTGCTGTTTTGTTGTAGGTTGGGGACAGAGATGACTCAAACCTCTACATCAGCATGAAGCTCAAGGCAGCAGCTGAGGTTCAGTGGGCTGATTTAATAAACAGAAATCATGTTTATCATAA
This sequence comes from Puntigrus tetrazona, assembly GCF_018831695.1. NCBI lineage: Eukaryota > Metazoa > Chordata > Actinopteri > Cypriniformes > Cyprinidae > Puntigrus > Puntigrus tetrazona. Next base: position 14,512,478 of record NC_056718.1, read on the forward strand.
ACCTCTTGCTGACACTGTCTTCCTCTCTTGCATAGATTGGGATCAATGCAAACCACATTAGGCTTCCCGAGACAGCCACGGAGGATGAAGTAAGAGAAACATGCCCCAAGCAATAACAGCAGTGTGATTTGCCTTGTCTTGTTTTGTGTCTTTTCTCTCTTTATACGTCTATGCTGCATAACTTACAAATCATTATAATGACAATTAGAGCCTTTGGACGTCTTCCTGTGCAGTTCATTTTGATCTAGTTTGGTCAGAGTTTGGAACAGATAAACGCATTCTTAGCTATTAAAATAAATATAGCAAATAGCAAATGAAACAATTTTGTTACAATAAGGATTGGATGTCGAAGGCTGATCCCACTGATTTTCTTAAGGTGCTGCGAAGTATAGCTGCAGTGAATGAGAATCCTGCGGTCCATGGCCTCATCGTACAACTACCGCTCGACTCCGTCAACACAATAAACACAGAGAAAGTAACCAATGCTGTGGCCCCAGAAAAAGATGTGGATGGGTAGGTGTTGTTTGATTAAAATGTATGTTTGAGAAGCAGGATGGTAGAAATGGGCCTGATAAGTGAATTTATTCTTGATATGCTAAATGAAATAGTGCATACTTTTTTCTTTACAAGGTCAAGTTCTTGCATTTTACACACTTTTTCTCATTTGATGGGTCTCTGCTAGGTCTCATTTCCAGGTCTAATCGCTCCATTTGGCTCTCTTATCTGTTTTTTTCCACTAAAAGGTTAGAAGGCCAAAGGCCTTTTTTGTTGACGTGTATGAATATTGGCTGTTTTTACTGATTTCAGATGAGTTATCCAAGCAAAAAATATTCTGAGGGGCCGCTGACTCTAAAATCCACACAAATATCTACCTGTAGGCTCTTGAGACATTCTATGAGAATTTCATAAAATTTATGCAGCATACTTATGGGGAAGAGAGATCGCTTGTGTTACCATATGTGATATAAAATGTGTTTATTGTGATTACTGACAGTTGCTGTATTGACCTTTTTAACTGGAAACAGCTGGTGAAAATATACAAATGTAAGATGTAAGAAATGTAAGAAACATGCATCTTTCAGAAAAGGTTACAGTTGCCATTTATTAGGTGTTACAAAGTGCCATATTGTCAGAAAAACTTCCTTAATGCACAGCCAACCTCCACAGAACATTGTAACTGTATATTATTGAATGTGTCTCCTCTCAGCCTGACCAGTATAAATGCAGGGAAGCTGTCTCGTGGAGACCTGGGGGACTGTTTCATCCCATGCACTCCTAATGGCTGTATGGAGCTCATCAGTCAGACCGGTGGGTAGAAATCTTGTGAAGCTCTACCCATGAGCTCTAGCTCTCATCAGTCAGAATCATAGAGCGATTGTCTAGAGGGCCTTCGTGCTGCAGCACAATCAGTGTGCGGTGTGATTGGAAGGTGTGAAATCTATATATACACACATACACAGACACAGATGACTGGGTGGTGAAATGAGCCGTCACCCTAAGGAAAGAAAAGAGGGATCCAGAACATTCTTTTTTAGCAGCACATGTAGGTGCGTCAGAAAGGGCACATGGCAGAAAGATAAAGAAAAGAGCTCTGATTTAAAACCCAGCACATTTCTTTGCTGTCTGCTGCCTACATGGGCAGCATCTCTAATAAGCATAAAAACTTACCTCATTTCTCATTATAGAGAATGTTTTATTAGTACTTTGCCATTTTAAGGAAATTCACTACTGTTTAATTAAAAGTTCGGGGGCTGTAAAATATTTTTATATTTTTGTAAAATTTCCTTGTATCCCCATGGAGGCTCCATTTATCTGATCAAAAATTACAGTAAAGCACGGTAAGGTTGTGAAATATTAGTACAGTTTAAATGAACTGCTTTTCATTTAAAAAATGTGTTAAAATTGTATTAATTCCTTTGATGGCAAACATTTTTTAGCAGCTATTATCGTCAAATGATTCACATGAGGAATGATTCTAATGAAATAAAATAATAATTAATACTTCTGTCACCACGTAGACCATCTGGTATTTTCTTATGCTGAGCATTCTGCCTTCTCCACATACATGTGATGCTGCTTTAGCAATTTGGCTCAGAAAAGGCAGCACAATTAAAACGAGACCTTTAGAACGGGCTTAGTGTCAACAGCGCATGTTAAAATGCTCACTGGGTTTTGGAACGGAGCAAGTGTGATTAATGTGTGCAGGTGTGAGTGTGATGGGGACGAATGCTGTCGTGATCGGCCGCAGTAAGATTGTCGGAGCTCCAATGTACGATCTGCTCCTATGGAATCACGCCACGGTGACCACCTGTCACTCAAAGACCCCTGACCTAGCTGAACAGGTTGGTTTCATCTGGTCCTCTAACGCTCCGTTTTAAATCCTTTTTCCCAGTTTTGAACGCGAGCGTTTCTTCAGCTGCATTTTACGACAAACAAGAGCTTACTGTTCTGTTTATGAATTCAATGTCGACATTAAGTGGAGACCCTGACCTGGCGTGCAGTCCGGTTTAACGAATGGAGTAGGTGAGTGTTGGAGTAACTTCGAGCGTCTTGTTTTCTTTAGGTGGGCAGAGCAGACATCTTGGTTGTGGGTGCTGGCAGAGCTGAGATGGTGAAAGGAGAGTGGGTGAAGGAGGGGGCGGTGGTCATAGACTGTGGTATCAATCATATACCAGGTCTCTCTGCTTGACTCCATCTACTTGTTTGAAACAGTAATGCTGGTTTTAGCTCACATGTTTGCCTTCGACTCTCACACAGACAGCAGTAAGGCCAGTGGAAAACGAGTGGTGGGGGATGTGCATTACCCCTCAGCTAAAGAGCGAGCTGGATACATCACCCCAGTGCCTGGTGGAGTCGGACCCATGACTGTAGCCATGCTGATGAAGGTATCATATCATATCAGGGAAAATATCAGGAGCAAATGACTGCATGCTTTGTTTGTGCACATATACCCAATAAGGTAAAACAAGAGTGGACAACAATTTTATTAGCAACAATTAATGACAAATAAATGGTGCATTTTTATTCTATTTCTATTTCTATTCTATATATATAATCTAAGAATATGAATATATAAATGTAAATATTTAAAAATATATACTGTATGTGTGTGTATTTATATATGTATAAAAAATATATGCAGTATACAACTTTTTATAAAACACTATTAATCATTTGACAGCCCTAAAAAATAATATGCAGTATGAAAGGGCTATTTTACCAAAACTTTCTCATTTGGATTTTGACCAGAATACAGTGGAAAGTGCAAAGCGGTTTCTGCAGACGTACACTCCAGGAAAATGGAACATAAATTACACAAAGAAGAAACCCCAAGAGCCTCAGCCGAGGTACTGTTGTGGCATGCATGCTTATATAGAGATTGATTAATTAAAGCATAATTGTGACTCTTGCTTACCCATATGAATGTCTGTTGCGTTTTTCCAGTGACGCTGACATATCCTGTTTATGCCAAAGCAAACCAATTGGTCAGCTTGCAAAAGAGGTGGGCTTGTTTTCTGAGGAAGTGGAGCCATATGGTAGGAGCAGGGCTAAGATACGACTGGATGCTCTGAAACGCATGGAGAAACAGCCTAATGGGAAATATGTGGTTGTTACTGGGTAAGATGCATCCTGAAACATAATTATGTGCATTAACATAATCTTATAGTGTAGTAACTTTTCACAAGCGCCAAATGAGATCTCACAACGCTTTATTAAGTATGGATCACACACTGCATTCACAATCACCTCACGGCTCTGCTGTAGAGCGGTTCCACAAAAAATGTAATGCTTTCAAAGTTGGAATTTTGTTTTTCATTTTGTTACTCTACCAGAATTACTTCTACTCCATTGGGCGAGGGAAAGCGCACCACTGCTCTTGGATTGGCTCAGGCTTTAGGGGCTCACCTGAATATCAACACTTTCGCTTGTATGCAAGAGCCTTCCCCAGGATCCTGTTTTGATGCTAGGGGTGAGAGAGTGTACAGGATTATATCTATGGGAGCTAATTATTTCGCTCAATTAAAAAAAAAACACAAACTAAATCATAACTGTGTGATTAAAATTAAAATAATGACAAAAAAAGTCATAATTATGACTTTTACAGTCAATAAAAGTACAAAATTACTTGTGTTATACAAATTGAAGTAAAAAATTCTATGCTATAAAATCATTGCTGATTTACAATCTCATTGATCTACATGAAGTCCTCTTTCAACCTTATTTCTGACAACTGTAAACTGATTTCAAACATTTATGAATTTATTTCTCATAAATGCAACTTTATTTCTTGAGTTTTTGTCTTGCAGTGCAACTTTACGGCCTGGTTTCACAGACGGCCAGGTTTTAGGTTAAGTCAGGTTCAGATCATAGTTCAATTTGGAAATCAAAGTATCTTTTATAAATGTGCCTTAGAAAAAAAAAAAACATTACTGGTGTGCATCTTGAGACAAATCAACATTACTAACATATTTTAAGATCCTGCAAGTTTCTTTCAGTTAAAACTGCCTAGATATACATTTTAGTCTGAGCTAGACTTAAGCCTTGTCTGTGAAACCATGGGTAAAACTCACAGTGTGGCTTATGTCTTATATTGCACTTTAATTCTCAAAACTAGCAATTACCTATTTTATTTTAGACACTATTTTAGATTAAATATAACACATATTATACACGTATAACATAAATTATAACACAACTGTATTATATTTATTAACTGTGTAGGTTTTTTTCTTTTTCACTTGAGGTCATGGGTTTATTTGGTTCACAGGGATTGCTCTTGGAGGAGGATATTCTCAGATTATCCCGTTGGAGGAGGTTTGTTTGAGACCCTTTTGCAACAGAGATTTTAAAGTATATTTCATCAAATGGAACATGAATTCCAACACACTGTTCCCAGGTCAGCTTTCAGTCTTCAGGCCAAAATGAGCGAATTTCTGCTGCCAGTAAAGTGGTGATGGACACTATTAAAGCACATGCTCACTATGAGACCAAACTGTCTGAGAAGGTCAGGATTGTGTTCGATATGTGTGTGTGTGTGTGTGTGTGTGTGTGTGTGTGTGTGTGTGTGTGTGTGTGTGTGTGTTTATAGTCACGTGTTTGTACAGTTTGCATTTGGTAAGATCTCACACATTTAAATCTTGCAGGCTTTGTTTGACCTGTTGGTTCCTCTCAGAAGGGGGCAAAGATCCTTTTCTCCAGCACAGCTCAACCGAATTATGGTAAATCTTAGAAAATCACAGTCTATAGTAAGATACTCATTTCAAATCCAGTGCAGAAGGACGATTGCACGGTAACAGTGTCATTCATGATCTGTAGAAACTGGGTATTGAGAAATCCGACCCCTTGACCTTCACGGAAACTGAAATAAGACGTTTTGTCCGATTAGACATTGACCCAGACACTGCAACAGTATGTATCTGTGTCATCATTTCAATTTGACCTAGTGCCTTTTTGATAATGTAATTAAGGGTGATTTGTTCTTTTTAATGGGTGTCTGCGCTTTTCAGGATCCTGGCTCTCTGGATAATGAGATCATGGCTATACTGTCACTCAGCAGCAGTGTGGAGGAGATGCAGCAGAGGCTGGCCAAGATAGTAGTGGCTACAAACAAATATGGAGATGCTGTCACCACAGAGGATTTAGTCAGTATGTGTGTTCACGTGTTTGTGTGCGTCTGAATATGTGTGTGATCTAACCTACACAACCTCGTCATCACAGGATGTGAGCGGTCCACTGGCCATGCTATTAAAAGATGCCCTAAAACCTGTATTGATGCAAACCGTAGAGGTAAGATTTAATAGCTCAAAATGTTACATGGCCATTGAAAATGTCATTTTTTCTTTATAAATATTTTAGAATCACTGCACACAGAATCTTTCATATTTATTTATTTATTTATTTATTTATTTGAGCTCTGTCAGATTCTGTCTCAGCACATCTCAGTCTTTCTCCCTAGGGTACACCAGTGTTTCTTCATACCAGCCCATTAGCTGATATTGCCCAAGGCAGTCCTTCCATTCTGGCGGACAAACTGGCTTTAAAAATGGTTGGATCCGAAGGTTTTGTAGGTGAAGAATATATGTATATATACATTTGCGATTGAATTTGCAACTTTGATAATAATAAAAATATGTTTTCTGAACGGCAAATCAGCATATTAGACTGATTTCTGAAGGATCGTGTAATACTGAGGACTGTGGTAATGGCTATAACTATATCACTGTAACTTGGTTTAGGTTTGAAACAACAAAAACTAAAGCACAAACTGTCACAGAGTACTACCAATAGTTCTAATCTACTCTTTCCTGCCTGCATAGTCACTGAGTGTGGTCCCGGAGCTGATATTGGCTTGGAGAAGTTTTTCAACATTAAATGTCACTACTCAGACCTGCGGCCAGATGTGGTAGTGATGGTGGCCAGTATTCGGACCCTGAAGGTGCTTGGAGGTGGCCCCCCTGTGAGTCAGACGCAAATTCATACGCTGCTTTTCGTTATAGATTTACTTGAGCCTATAACATATTGGTTGTGCTTATTAAGTACTCTTGTCCTTGTTCTCTCGGAGGCAGTATCTCACAATGTCTTTACACTTGTTATAGATCCAAGCTGGGTTACCCCTTCCAAACGAGTACTCACAGGAGGTAACGCACTCTTTCAAGTTGTGTAACCATTTTATGTCAAATTCTGAATATTTATATTTGTAAGGGTTAATATTACAACAAGACAATTTTATACAATTCCTGAAACTGAGAGGATGAGTTTAGTATGTTTAAAATCATATATTTTTTTGCAAAGCAGAATCTAAAGCAGCTGGAGAGAGGCTGTTGTCATCTGAAGAGACAGGTGGAAATTGCACAAGCATTCGGTTTGCCAGTGATAGTAGCTGTCAACAAATTCAGGTACAATATCAAACAGCGAACCAAAAGTGCTGACTTTGTGCATTTTGTCTAGCTACTTAAAGGAACATGCAACTTTTTTTGGAAAAAGGCTCGTTTTCCAACAAGTGTTTCAATGTTTTTTTCTATTTAAAAATTGGCTCTTCTTTAGTTGCATTGTGTACCAAGGTTGACAGAAAATTAAAAGTTGCAATTTCCTTGACCGATGTGGCTAGAAACTATACTCTCGTTCTGGCATAATATTCAAGGAACTTTACTGCCGTACCATGAGTGCAGCAGGCACAAGGATATTACACAGCGCCTGAAAACAGTCCCCAGAATTTTCAGGCTTAAAAAAGCAGTCACATTATTATCAATATCCATGCATCCATCATCCATACCACTATATCCTCTGTAGGATCACAGCAGGGAGTATCACCAATATATATCACTGTATGCTTTTTCAATCATATATCTGCGATTATAATCTAATATTGACATCTTATCATTTGTACACTAACCATGTACTCACGAGCCAAACCTACTCTGTGTGAATGTGTGTGTGAATATGGGCTCTGATTGTGTTGGGCGTAGCTCTGATACTGACGCTGAGCTGGAGCTGGTGTGTGGCCAGGCGAGGCAAGCTGGAGCCTTTGAAGCGGTGCAGTGCACTAACTGGTCTGATGGGGGCGCTGGAGCGCTGGCTCTGGCAGGAGCTGTTCAGAGAGCAGCTCAACTACCTGGACAGTTCAGGGTCCTCTACGACCCACAGGTGAGCAATGGCAAAGATTTGCAGCTTAAATCACACATTTTTTAAACTGAAACTAAAAATGTGAAATGTGCTTTATTTTGTTTCGTGTAAAAGCATCAGTGAAATAACTAGGAGGTAGAGGAAGCGAAAGGATATTTGTTCATTAAATTCCTTGTACAAATGTACAATGGAGCAATTTTACTTTCACTCTGGATTTTTCATTACCCAGTGTCTTTTTTGCTCTTCTTTCCCACACTATTCTGAGCTCAATTAACACGTTATATATATATAGAGCTGTTTCATTAGCAGCCAATGACTTTATAATGCATGAAATCTTTTTAATTGACAAGGCCTAAATATAACCAGTGTGAACATTTTTTATAACAAATTAAGGCTAGGAGGATGTCTGTATGTATTAAGCACAGAAAGGTTCCACTGGTGGAATGAAGCCAAAAGCCATTACTCATACTAATGCGTTATTAAACACAGATAAATGGCTATTTTCAGATTCCAGCTGTCGATAAATTAAGGACTGTGGCACAAAAGATGTATGGCGCAAAAGATATCGAGCTGTCTCCAAAAGCAAAACAAAAGCTTGCACTTCATACAAAACAGGTAAGCTTCATTTTCACGAGTCTGTTTAATTATATATACTTATAGCAACCTAGGAAATACTCTCAGATAATTGTTTACATTAGAATATATACTTTATTAGTATGCGACACTCCTACTCTGTTAATTGATGTGGGTTGGACTAATTAGTAGAAGCTGCTGAGAGTTTTTAAAGAAAATATATTGTATTGCATATTGTGGATGGAAATTTTTGTGTAACAATTTTGAAGGAATGAATTTGACTTTTCAACATTGTATGTATGCCTGCATGCCTGAGGCAGAGAATAAATTCTCTCTTATTCCACTTCTTTTCTTCTTTTAAAGGGCTATGGGAATTTGCCGGTTTGCATAGCTAAGACACAGCTGTCTTTGAGTACTGACCCCATGTTAAACTTCATTCTGCCCGTAGCTGATATCAAAGCCAATGCTGGAGCAGGTTTCCTCTGCTGTGTGACTGAACCGGTGAGCTTTATACTCCATATCTATATTAGTACCAGTCAATACTCACTTTGTAAATTTGAGGACAGCATATTTTTTTAATTAACAAGGAATCGGTTAATTAAAGCGATGAAAAGTGATGACAAACATGAAGACATTCATAGTGTTACAAAATATTAATTTAAAAAATAAATGCTGTTGTTTTGAACTTTAAACACTCCTGAGAAAAAAAATATATCACAGCTTTCACAAAAATATTTGTAACTCTGCTCAACTGTTTAGATACTGATAATAATAATAACTTTTTCTTCAGCATATTATAATTATAAAAATTTCTAAAGGATCATTTGACACTGAAGATTGGAATAATGACTGCTGAAAATATAGCTTTTCCATCACAGGAATACGATACTGTAATCAAATAAATGCAGATTCTCTTTGATTAGAGATGTTTTTCAAAAAATATAACATAAAAATTAATTTTTTTAATATATTATTAGTGACAGGTTCAACATCATAATTTACAACCGATGTGTGTCTCTGAAACTAATTTAAACAGAATTATAATAAATGAAACAAAGTTATACTTTTAACTGCTGGTGCACATAATCGCATCAAATAAGGCCAATTGCATTACAACATAATGTGGAAGGAAAAACATAAAAGCAAGTAATTTTTGTCAATCGTTGTTAATGATTACTTGCTGAACACACTTATGGGAGATGAAATTATGAGATTACATGAACACTGAGCTGGTTGACCTCTAGTCAGATGACGTCATTGATTCATTTCTGTCCCCCTCAGTCAGAGTCGCTCATCATTGGGTGAGTCTACAGTGCAGAAAAGAAAGAGAGAATATTTGGTCACACATGTGTGGATATTTTTATCCAGACACGTTGCTAGGCTGCATGCCTGTGCTGAACATGAGCTGTTCAACAAAATCCACTGGTGGTCCAAGTGACCTTATCCAACATTTACGTTCATTACAGATTACAAATGTAAGTCAATTTATTAAACCGCTCTTCAGGGTAGCAGTCATTTTTATATGCGGTTATAGTTAACTTGGCCCAGCGTGATTTTATTTGGCTTGTTGGACTGTTATTTATTTTTCTGTTCATTTTGTGTTAAGGGGGGAAAAAAACATAATTGGGTGTATTATTAAGACGGCAAAATAACTCCACCAGATTGACTAATTTCTTCAAACTCTCCAACAGATGTATACAGAAATGGATGATCCCATGTGGCCCTGTTTCCATGGCAACAACCTTTACAGTGACAGCAAGTAGCGCAATGGTTACTTGCTAAGATGGGCGAGCTAAAATTGGTTTAATTAATGGCCAATCAAACTTTAAGTAAGTGGAAAAAAAACAGATATCTTTTTAAGGTGGCTAAATGATTTCTAAAACCTACAAATAAACAGTGGCATGAAATTCTAGCTGCGTATGAACAACATTTTTTATTTGCTGTAAAAACAACTAATTATGTCTTTTTTTTACTGTGCTAAGTGTACATTTGTGAATTGACAAATGATGTTGCTCTGTGTTGTCCGAATTCACTCAAGATCTCATAGTTTTTATGCTGTGCTTCTTGATCCGTATGATATTTTTAGCCATGACTGAGCTTCAGAAACACGGAATCAATTGTCTGTCGGTATCTTTCCAATTACAGTAAAGTTTGCCAGTATTATTAAAAGCCACGTTTGATTTTATTAGCTAATTCGACACACTGATTCTAGAGATAGCGTAATGTCTGTATGTTTACTTTATATGCTATCTTAATAAGCCAATAAAATCTTGGCTTAGCCTTTAATGAAGTTTCCAGTTGCTATAGATACTAAGCTGCCAACCTGATTGTAGACTATAATTAGATAATTGTATATTTGTCCGGCTTGTTAGTCCAGTTTATTTTCATCCTCTTCTTCAATACACGCTGCCGTCCAGTAGTCAATGATCACTGTTAATGCGTCTCTTACGGTTGTCTGATGCTGTGTAACTAGAAAGGCATTCTATTTCTATGGGGTAAAAAAGTGCAAAAAGATCACTGGTTAATGTTTTAATTTTGTTTAAAATGATATTGCATTTTTACATAAACATGTTAAATACCTTAGTGTCTAGACACTTATAGAAACTCTGTGTTATCATATTTCAGCACATTGTGCTTACATTAATTTTGAATGGGTCTGTAACCAGGAAAATAGAGCTGTGTTTGATAAGTGGAATACTGAGTGTGCATCTGGCCCGTTTGATTCAGAGGTTAGTTCGGGACATCGCCACCAGGTTTATCACTATGAGGCAGCCTATTCAAGTGAACCCGAGTAAACTCTGCCAGGCCTAAATACACTTATGTGGTAGCTTTGTTGAGTACTTTGTATGTTTCGTGCGGCTTTCAAGGGCATATTTTCCTCAGACCTCTGGGACCTAACGTCACTGAGCATTAGTATTGGTGGCTTTGAGCTTGAAATAACATTTCATGCATGAGATGTCAAGACTTGTGTCATATATATCCTGAGTGAAAGAAGCAATCCCTCTTCCGAACGTAGTTTAGAACATGCCTGAACGATAAAAAGGCTGCTGTCTGACTAAAAGGTCCATAAGAAAATGTCTGCTACTGACACAGATATAAATTAGACCCTGGGAAAATGAGATGACCTGTCATATTTGCACATATGTCTTTTGCAAACATCAAGCAAGCCTCCAAATGAGAATTAATTACTGTGTGCCATCTGCTCATCAGGGACATTTCATTTAATGCCAGATTAGATTTTCAGTCGTTATGTATCATGGAATAACAGTTACTCTTTTAAAAATAGTTAAAAATAGTTAATAGTTAAAGTAATAGGGAAAAAATAGGTTCCACAAAGTAATGTTTGGTGAACAAAAGAACATTAAAAGATTTTTCTTTAACAATATAACCCACCTTTTTTCCAGAACCTTTTTCTCTGATGGAGCCATCAGTGCCAATAAAGAACATTTCTTTCTTTATTTTTATAAGGTAACTGTAGTTAAAGTTTCACTATTAGCCAAAAATTTTTGAGACTCACACATTCTCTCTCTCTCTCTCTCTCTCTCTCTCTCTCTCTCTCACACACACACACACACACACACACACACACACACACACATACACACACACACACTCAGTTATTAACTGCATTATTCTGCTATCGACGGCTCAAGCCTCAATTAATAGGTCTAAAATGACTTTTTGGAATTAACAACAGAGGCGTTGGATGAGATGCAGAAGAAATAATCATACTCACAATAGCATTTTAAGTACAAAAACTGCCTTGAAATATGATCTGATCTGGGCCTACAGTTGTGCACAATAAGTGGAATAATTGAGTCGCTGAATTATTGGAAAAATAATGCACACCTGAGATGTAACACATCACCATCTCGGGTGTGCATTATTTTTCTAATAATTCACTATAGCCCGGAGTCAATTATTCCTTACATTTACAATAAACAATAATGTTTAATTTAATGAAAATAAAGTAAGGTGTAATACAGTAAAAATACAGTACAGTACAATTTGTACATAATAAAAACCTGTGGAATGTCCCCAAAAAACATGGAAACCCAGTGCGTGTGTGTAGTGTAGTGTCACAATAATTAGTTTTTACACACATTATAATTGCCCACCGTTTTGTCATAATTTCCGTCAGGACCAACAATCTAAATAGAAAATAAATAGAACAAAACTTAGAGTGCTTGGTTACCAAGGAGACAAATTTGCCAGTAATGAAATAAAAAGCAGGCAGTTAATGTGTGAAGAAAAAACAAGGTAGGCTATAGCCTTATTATCAAATCAACCAAATATATTAGGCTATGCATAATTTCCAGTTAAGTTGTCATTATCAAATATTCAAAATTACCAAGTGCACTAACCAATAATTGAGCATTGTAGGTGGATAATCTAAATGAAACTAATCGAAGTGAAAGACGCATTCCAGGGTCTAAAAAGGTTGCTTTCTTTTTGATGTTTTTTCGACTTTTTTTGTATGGATAAAAGTGGGGTAAATGTAACTGTGTCAGGAAATTGTGTACAGCGGGTGTGTATGGTCGCCTTGATGGATATCGATAATATCTTCACATTAGCAGAGCCTCCTACGTGTTGATTGGATGAGGGTGATGTGCACGCTCACAGAAACGTCAATCAGCCGGTCGTCATGGAAACAGTTAGGCGCGTAACGCGTAACGTGCTGGCGAGTCTCTGAGCGCGGCAGATCTGTGAGGGGATTTATAAACGCTCTTTGAATCTCATCGCCCCAGACAACCGTGAAAATAGTTTGCGTCGTGCTCTGTGCTTTAAAGGTAGGTATTTTAACGTGTTTTTAATTAGTAGATTGTTGCCGGACTTTCTTAAATCTACGTTAACCCGCTGTTCTGAGTTATCTTTAATCACCATGTAAGTTAAAGCGTGGACTGTTTGCATTTATGTCAAAATAACACACTTCACAAACAAATTAGCGTTTTGTCGGAACAGTCTTCGAGTTTTGACTTTGCTAGATGGTCTACATTTATTCCTGTAGCCTGTTATTTAAAGGTAGTGTTGGGAATTAAAATAATGATTTGCCTTTAATTTGATTTATTCACTTTTACTGTTAGCAAAACGCCTATTGAATTCTTTGTGTAGGCTAAAGGATGTTTTTAAAGAGACTTTTTCACTGGTGTCACACCCAGTGTGAGTTCTTGTTGTTTGTGCTGTAAACATTGCACAGCCTGTGTGTTGTCTCTGATCAAAATATACTCAAAGATAAACATATATATGTAATAAACGTTATCACTGAACACAAATCAGGCAATAAATGTTTCAGTCAACAAGTGAAATACAGAAAAGCTTTAACTTCACCAAGACCGTGTTTTGTGTTGATTTGCAGCATCTCCACCTCTTTAAACTGACAGTATGTAAGCGGAGAAAACACCCGCTTGTGTAATTGATCCGGTGTGGACTATTATTGACTTTGGTACTGTTTGATTAACCATGTCCACACAAGAGACAGAATTACCCGACAGCCAGGAGAGGGGGGGTTTAAAGCGAAAACTGACAGGTCCTCCGAGACTTTTGCTGGGGAAGTCAAAATCAAGGGAGAAACTGGAAGGTAAATCTCAGAGAAGGCAAAGACAAGCTATGACTTGTGATGGCACAGTGGAGAATAATGATCAAGAGAACTATGGAAACGAATCCTCACTTATTACCCACCACAGCCCAAAAACATCCTCAGAGGAGAAGGAAACCCAGCCAGAAGATCCAGAAGATACCTCAGGAATTTTTGTAACATTGGAGCATGGTGAAAGCAAAGATGAAAACAAGGAAAGTAAAACTGAAATGACCAGAAGCACTTCAAAGACATCCATTAAAAGGACGTTTTCCTCGCTTCTCAGGTGTGGAAAGAGGGAGGAACCAGAGAGAACAGAAAACAAGATTTTGAATCTTCAGAAAACAAAGAAAAACAGAAACAAAGCTCAGCACAGCATGTGTAACTCCGTGGATGAGAATGAACTGAGTGATGTAAACAAGGAAGTTCCTAATGGGAAAAGTAAAAATAGGGCGTTCTTTACAGTGTGGCCCCTTTCTAAGAGATCTACCACATCTAATGTCCATCCAGGAAGGGGATGTGGAGAGCAAGACCGTAGCATGGTTGTTCAGGAGATAACGACACCAAAAGGTTTAACATTTAAAAAGATCTACCGCATCTTTCCAAGAAAGAAAAAAGCATCTCATATTGATCGGTTTGAGTGTAATGCTCCCAAGGAATCACAAAAAGAAGAAGCTAATCAACTGAATCGGTCACCTGCGGGTGCTTTGGATAGTTCCACTGTCAAGAAAGAAGAGAAACAAAAACAAGAACAAGACATAAAGGTGGAAAGCGTTCAGGAGAAATTTAGATTCAGTGCAGAGCTAAACGTTAACACGCATATTGAGTCTGACCACACGGAAGAGAGGAAGGAAATATGTCTCGACCGAGACGTTAGTATGAAAAAAGAAGACAACCGGGTATTAAAATCTAACGGTGTTTTGGATTCTGAGGTTCCTCCATCGTATTGTAGCGAGTTTCCAGGCACATCATCAGGTGGTGATCTGCTAGTCTTAATTGAGAAGCCTATTAAAAATAATATCAAATGCAAGCCAGTGATTACAATAGAGCAAGCATACTCATCAGAGGAAGAGAATGTGAATGAAACACCTGAGTGTGATGGTCTCACAGTGAATGGATCCTGGCAACATTTAAGAATAAACAGCCTAACAATCAACACGCTGCATCCTTCTGACCTAAATGCGTCTCCCGAACTGGACCCCAGCCATTGTAATGAGACCCTGCTGATTCAGACAGCAATTTCAATGGTGCAAGCAGCCATTCGTGGCGCTGTGAAGCAACTCACCATTGAGCAGCAGCACAATCAGATAGGTTTGGACCGTGCGTAACCACACATATCTACATTCTTTATTCAGCAAGCGGTTTCATATTTCTCTATGATGGTATAAATAAAGCTGTGTGTAACATTGAAAAAAAAAAGAGGAATTTCTGCTTGCGTAAACAATGGTAATGATTCAATTATTGATGTTGGATTGAGGAAATGATTGTAATTTTATGTAATATTAATGCTGTAAGTTTGTCTTTGCATGATTAACTTTTGTCATGTATTCATTAATGTCACCTTTTATTGTTCCTATTTTTTATATACTGCAATCTAGTTTCTATAGCAATGAATATCCCACACGACTCTGAGAAGGCAACAAACCACGTGCTTGTGATATGTTGCGTAAAATTGACTTCCGACAACATTTAGAGCGACGTTTTTATGAAAATATGTGGTCTGAGAACCCAGGCGTGCTTATAGGTTGCTCTTTTCAGATTTAAATGAGGCCCTGACCGAAGCCTTTAGTGAAATTGTTAGACGTTTAATCACTGTATACTGTATATCTCAAGCTTGGGAATAACGCTGAAAGATAATGATTACATAGAGTTGGCAGCAGAGCTTATGTTTGCTTTTGTGACAACATGCTACTCTCTTGTGGCACTGAGATGTTACTACAAGACAGGCAATTGTGGGATAGTTAGCCAGAAATGGAAATTATCATGATTTACTTAGCTTCACGTTGTTACAAAGCTATCAAAGATGATATTTTGAATAATGTTTAAACACTTTTTGTCCATAAAGTGAAAGTCAGTGGGGACCAAAACCACACTAAACTCCATGAACTGTCATTGAAAATACCGAAGGAAAAAAAAGTTGCATTTTTAAATCATACACAGGTTTGGAATGGTATGAAAGTGAGTAAGTTATGACTTTTACAGAATTTTCATTTGGGTTGAACGATTCCCATTGAGAAGTATACTGACAAAAAACAGATGTATTATAAAACACAGTTTATTCAATGTGCCATTTATTTAAAAAAATACCCAAACACATTATCACACAATGGCACCGAGTGCTGATGATGAATAAAATCGAAAGGGACTGTTTAAATGCACTACACAAGTCACACAGATAACACAAATGCAAGTTTTTTCTGTTTTAAAATACTCATCACAGTACACCAGCCTCGAATTTGAGTATTCAATGAATATAACTGCAAAAAGTGGTGCTTCGACAGTTCAAATACAGCACAAAGAAACCATGTCAACCATCAGTGATGTCTTGAAATCGATAAATCATTCGAAATAAAACATTTTGTCACGTCTCAGCTTTTGAAGATGACCGGTCTGATTTCGAAACATGACTGAATGTGCCATTCCTGTTTTTGTCGAGAAGTGTTATATTAGACATTTACAGTGGCATTGTCCCATCTGTTGTAGTTATGCCTCGGGTTATGCAGTAAGATTGTTAGCAAACTCGGATTATACTCTGTTCCGTACACAATATAATCGTGAAAGTCTTTCAACATATCAAAAAGCTTTTAGAAAAGCACCAGTTGCACACATTCATTTGATACAATATTCTGATTGTGTAGATGTCTTGGACAACTTTGCAGAAATAGGCACTGTTCACTTGAAAAATGAAAAACAGCTGGATTTGGTTCAACTGGCTGAGCAATAGCGTAAGTGCTTTTTTTTTTTACAGAGATGTTTGGCAAAAATGTTCTAAGGCACTGAACCAGTTTCTTGTAGGAAATTCGATTTAGGGAAGAAATCATTTAGACTCTATGCTCAGTCAGTTTCACTCATTAGGCCACAGCCCAAAAATAAACAAGAAATAGTAGATATTAGCTTAACCTGGACTCTGAAAAAAATATTTAGATTGTGGTCAAATGTTGCACTTCGTGGTGCTATTTGAGTTTCATGCACATGTGCTTGTCAATCTAATACTTCATTCAAATATATAATTGATCCAACAGTGTTCAGTCATCCAAGAGTCAGAAACATCATTAAACAACAACACTACAATCATCAACACTAAGTTTTAAACGTAATTCTTGTATGTTTTAACACTGACAAGGACTTTTGTGACAGGACAGAAGTGCTGAGGCAGAAAACTAAATTGAGTAAAGGAAAATTATGGGTTTAATAAAACTCACTCAACAATATTTAAAGAATAAAGTTGATTAACACAAAATAATTGAATTAATGATTAAAATAATGCTTGTGTCTCATTGAAAGAGCAGCTATTTAAATTTCTACAGATTGACCCCATTCACTTCTACTGTAAATGCCTCGCTGTAAACAAGTTTTTTTTTTTTAAGAAAATGTGGGACAGTTGGGAAGCAATTTTGAATGTTATCAACATTATACCACAAATGTTGTCGACAGAGCTTAACTTCTACATAATCCATAATTTTCATTTAACAGACATTACGTGTTTGCATGAATGTCAAACACTACGTCATTCCACAGTCACTGCGTCCACGCTCTCCTGAGAGACCTCAGAGTCCAGTGAGTAGCAGGAGCTGCCGTTATCCTGAGTGTCCTTGGCTGCCTCCTCTCCCGTGGCTGCAGTGATGTCTGGCTGGCCTTCGCAGCCATGAAGCAGCTGCCCACAGAAGCGGCTGTAGCGATGGTATCGCAGCGGCTTGCCCACATGGGCGAACATGTGCTCCTGCAGCTGGCTCTTTTGCGAGAAGCGAAGGTTGCAGACGGCACAGGCCATCTTTCGTTTTCGCGTGAAGGATGCCAGCGGGCTACCGCTCCGTCCGGTCCCACCACCTCGCCTGAGTTCCACGGCCAGCTCATCTGCCAGGGCCTGACTCTGCCGTAAGGCCTCTTCCAGACTACCAGAGTCTATGCGCTCCTTATGATGCCGCCTCTCCTCTAGGGACTTGTGCTCCCCGGTTTTGTCCTCTGAAGGGCCTTCCATCAGACCGCTAGGCTCGAGGGCACAGGCTGCATGGGTAAATAGGTGCTCCTGCAGGCCTTCAGGTGACAGACAGCGTTCACCGCACCGGGGGCATAAAAGCGCTAGAGGGCCATCTTTGAACAGACCAGCCTGACAGGGGCTCACCTGGGCTGGGGAGAGAGAGCAAGGCTCTTTGTCGCCTTCCTGTTGTTCCTCCTCCTCTACCCTTTCCTGCTTGATCCGTGCTGAAATGTCAGAGTCGTCCCCCGAGGCCACCGAGGATGCGGCGCGGAAGCTTTGAGGCTGTCGCTCAGACGTAATGCCCTCCAGCCCTACAGCAAGAGCTAAACGGCCATGTGTGCGATCGGCCCTAGCGCTGGAGCGGCCGTCCTCAGGGTCTCGCGAACCGCCAGCCTTCAGGCCCGAGTTCTCTTTACTGGCCAGCTGTGAAGAGATCTGGATGCCATAGAGATTGGACATACGGATGGGCTCAGAAGATGCATCCGGACCACCCTCGCCTGTTTTGCGGCAGAGCTGGTATGCGTGGAGGAACTTGATACCTTCTTGAAGTCTGCCCTGGTCCACAGGTTGTTTGGGACCCATGCCTGTGTACATGATGTGTAACAGGTAGCTGAAGACATCTGGTTGAATATCTGTGGGCTGGATCTTGATGCACTCACTAGAAAAGCATGAAAAAGTCATTAAAAATACAATCAGAGATTTATTATTTCTTTTAAAGTATGCTTTTTAAGCATTTAGTGTATATTTTTTAATTGTTATTAATACCTTTATTTTTTTTATCAATCAGGCTATCTTTACACGCCTTGCTTATTTGATTAGCAGAGTATTTGGTCACAATGGGTACACTTCAAGATACATTTCAGAATTGTATTTTTGCTAACCTGGACTGGTGGATGAAGATCATTTTGAAGTAGTTTGAGAAGGCCGCAAGGACTGCACGATGAGCCTTGAAGTACACGTTGCCAATAGCAACAGTGCAGTCACAAAGAAAGCCAAACTCCCTTTGGACGTTCAGCTGCTGGAGGAGGAACAAACTATGGCCAGACACATCCATCTCAACCTGTTACACAGAACGTACATACATGCATAGAAAACAAATGTCAACCAAATAAATTCTTATGCACAACTTCAATAACCTATACT
This sequence comes from Puntigrus tetrazona, assembly GCF_018831695.1. NCBI lineage: Eukaryota > Metazoa > Chordata > Actinopteri > Cypriniformes > Cyprinidae > Puntigrus > Puntigrus tetrazona. The sequence goes on from NC_056718.1 coordinate 14,531,590, forward strand.
ACACTGGGATAAATAATACTAGCATTTACCTATATTATTCAGAGTTTATTCAGTTAACTTTTTCTAAAAACATACATTTTCTAACTATAATGTTATTCAAAAACAAACTGTAAAAATTATATTAAAGAACTACGTTTTATGAAAATGCTTTCAGTTTGTTTTGGATTTTTTTTTTAATTAATTAAAAGCACATTTAAAATACAGCAAAAAACTATTACTGAATGTATATTTAAATGATGTTGCACATACTTTTAAACTAGACTTTTTTGTCTTCTCGGACATTCTTATTTTTTCTCGTCCCAAATGTCTCAACATGATGGACCAGAAAGGACCAACCAATGAAGTGACTCTCTGAAGAGCCTTAGTTGGCAGAGTAACTGGCGACCTCTATCGATCAAAATAGCCATAATATTTTTTTTTTTTAAATTTTGAGACAAACCAGCTGTTTACATCTGGATAGGCTTGATATTTTTTAAAAACCCACTACGACAGTGCTTTGGCAAATTGTGTTTTTGCATTCCTCATAAAAACAAATTGCTCGGAAATTCCGTAAGAACTACATCGTACGTTTTTATTGATATGCAACTTAAATATACAGCAGAATTTGACATTGTATCATTCTAAGTAATTTGACTTTTCTTAATATAAACGGAGAAACAGCAACGACTAGCTTCCGTTCAGTGTTTGCGCCGCAACATTTTCAAATATTTGCATGCCGACCTGACCAGACAATACCTGACAGCGATTTCTTAAAATCATTACACAAAAGGACATTTACAAACAGCAGTGCTCGTCGCATAACAAAATCCCATGAATGAATGAATAATACACAAAATAGCCTGTATGAGCTGTTTAGTTCGTGCTTCTGTCATATGCGTGTCCTAACTCCTAGCAGATTTGCCCGCGACAGAATCATAATAATTTTCACACGTCTGGTCTACACCGATCAAGTGTTGTCGAAGAAACGGTGTACGTTTTCATGCACCTTGGCCAACAAAACATGCATGTACCAAAGCACAGACATAATGCATTCACACGGTCCCAAAAAATGCATTCTTACCAACTATACGAGAGAAACGGATAATAATTTCGTGTTTGTTGCAGCAGGAAAATTCTCTTATGGTCTCGCGGTTCTTCCTAAGCGATTGACGGCTTAGCTTGTTATCCGTCACGTGACCGTACTGTACATTAGCTGATCCCGTCGCACACATAGTGGAAACATACAAAGCGGGCGCCTTGCTTGTATTTACATGCTCTTCGATACGTGTTCTTTTGTGTCGAATCGTGACTCGGGTACATATATTGCCAGCAGCTATATCTAGCGAGGAAAAGTCCTAAGCCATGCGTGAAGTAGGCTACGCAACTTGCATAGACCAAAGAGCAAAGCCAGTTTTGCGAAAGGGTCCGACAGACCTGAATCGCTCATAAAATTGTATTATTGTAAACACACGTGTAGAAACTGCTACGGTTTCAATGCCTGAACAATACATCTCCAAACTCATATTTGTAACGTTTATCGCAAATGCTACAATAAATATCTAATCAGAATTTTTGTAATGTGCCATTAGTTGTGGTGTGGATTAGTGTTTGTGCGGTAATGGCATGTGATGATTATTACTATGTCGATATTTACTGTTCAAAATTTAGCATGAGTTTGAATGCAAAAATTATATATATATATATTAACTTGTATACGAGAATCGCTACTGTGTAATATTTTAAATTTGAACATGTTGAACATATGCGATAACGTAATACAATGTTGTACAAAACATAGAGGCGTTTCTGATGTTTACATCAGAACTGAGATTTCCCATCCGATAAAAAAAACAAACTTTTTGCTGATATTCGGTTCTCTAAAATGCTTGGCGTGATGGCAGTGACAGCAATACAGAGGAAAGCGAGGAAATGTGTAAGTAGTTATTTTGGAAAAGGTGCGAAATGTAAGCTATATATATATGTGTGTGTGTCGTTTTCGAAATGAACGCCACCGCAAGGGTTCGTCCCGAAGAGCATATTTTCATACATGGTTTGGTTGCATTTTCACTGCGCTGCGCGTGCTGGGGCGGGCTGGATTTGCGTGAGCGGGGCCGGATCTCAGTGCGGTGATAGAGCTCGCAGAGCGGCTGTGCGGAAGTTCTTTCATCCGCGCTGCACAGAAGGGGCTTCGCCCTCGAGATTAGCTATTCTCGTCCCAAGTTTTCGCTTGGACGAAGGCGAAAGAGGTGGAACTTCTCCGCTCCGCGTTTTAACTCGAATTCTGTCGTTCGCTACAAGTTAGCGCCCATTACCGTCGGTGAGTATTTTCACTGTGTTTTGCGTGTAAACACGAGCTGCAGTAACGTGAAGCTCGTAGCGTATGTGCGGGAAGCTGCGCGGGGGTGGCACTGCATGCTTGCGTGAGAGATCTCCCTACGACAATGGTCACGTATGTTCGGTTACGCCGTCTCTTAAGTAACGGAGCCTTTAAAAACTTTGCGCTGTCGCTAAGGGTAATTGTATGGTCAGATCTGCAGCGTGTTGTCCAAGTAGTTTGATTTTACTTTTAAGTGCGGTATGATTGACAGCCACAACGCCCGCATGATTCTGTCTCCAAAATAGGCCAATGAGAACGCGGGGGCGGGATGTAAACCTCTCTGTCTGGCTTATGATGGAGCTGAACGACGGAAACAAGTACTATTTAAACCAGTGCTTACTGAGCTTATTAATTATAAGAACACAATTTCTCTCTTCTGCTGTCATCTGATTTTTATGATGTTGTGTTAAATAGTACAATTGTAAGTTTCACAAAGAATCTGAAGATCTGTGCAACGTAGGCTATTATTTTAATATTATTTGTTTTTAAATTTCTGAAACAAAGCCGTAAGTAATAATCACGCAATATATTTAAATTTCTAATTTATTATTATTGTTGTTGTTGTTATTGTTATTTACATTTTTTTCTTATTTTTATATTTTTGTACTTTCATATAGCAAGTTTTTAGTGTTATGTGTGATCAAGGTAAGTGTCCAGTACAGACTAGGCATGTGAAGTGGTCTGTTTAATCTAGATGTTTCATACATACACTACTATTCAAAAGTTTGAATTCAGTAAGTTTTTTTTGTAGAAAGAAATGTACTTTATTCAGCAAGGATGGAAATTTGATCAAAAGTAACACTGAAAAATTCTGATGTTATAATAGATAAATTATTTTCTTTTGAACTATCTTTTCAAAGTGCCATGGCTTCCACAAAAAACATTAAGCAGCACACTAAATCAGCATTGAAAACTGAAATATTTTAGCATTGTCATCGCAGGAATAAATTATATTTTAAAATATATTAAAATAGAAAACAGTTATTTTAAATTGCAATAATATTTCTCAATATTACTTTTTTTTAAGTTGTGCTTTTAATTAATAAGCGTAGCTATGGTGAGCATTTAAAATTGTAAAAGGCTGAGTGGTCCCAGATTTTTTAGTAACAGTAGTCTTATTTTAGACACTTTGCTTAAATTAGTATGCTTGGTATGATAAACCCTTTCACACATAAGTTGAAAAAAAAAGAATTTTAAGCTACAGCCATACGCATTCACACATCTTTGTCTCTTTTTGGATGTCCTGTGATTAGTGTTGTGTTTTTAAGCATGTCAGGTTAAAAATAGTCCAACTTTTAAAAGTGTGTCTTGAATTCTGTGCTCATATGTTTCCATTCCACTGTTAGATCAGCTCTTCATGACATGAGTCATGATATTATCATGATAGGGCACCTGTGAGAATTAAAAAATATTCCTCAAACCTGGAACTTGCTGAATGTATCATGTGTTTCTTTACGATTCTTCACAGGGTAATGGCAAGGCCAAGCCACAGTGAGCATGTCCTGCAGCAGCTCAACAACCAAAGGGAATGGGGTTTCCTCTGTGACTGCTGCATTGCCATAGGGGATATTTATTTCAGGGCCCATAAGGCTGTGTTGGCGGCCTGCAGCTCTTACTTCAGAATGATGTTCATCCGGGATCAGCAGGGGACCGCACGGTTTGATCTCAGCAACATGCAGATCAGTGCAGAGTGCTTCGATCTCATTCTGCAGCTCATGTACCTTGGCCGAATTGTCGTAGATCACTATGAATTTGAAGAGCTGAAATCGTCTATGGCCTACCTACAAATGTACTACATCCCGGACTCGCTGGAGGACCTCAGAGACATCCGAACATCCAATCTAACACCCTCGTCCTCTGCATCGTCCTCTTCGTCATCCAGCTCCTCGTCCTCATCCAGCGTGGTGGGAAGCAAGATGATGTTTGGTGTCCGAATGTTTGAGCAGCAGCGACCAAGCCCTTCTGAGAATGAACGAGCACCAAAAGCCTCAACCACAACTGCTCGTCAGACCATTAACATCTCAACTGTCAGGCCTGCTGAAGATGTGGTGATACCACACCCTCCACCACACTCAGAGACCGTTGTAGACCAGCCATGTGACTTGAGGAAAAGAACGTCAGGCCGAAGCTCTGCCATGAAAGAACGTCCTCGATTTGGTCGTACATACACTTGCGACGATTGCGGTTTCGTGTTCAGCTGTGAAAAGCTGCTCATCGAACACATCCTCACATGCACCAATCGCAAAGCTTTCCAGACTCCCAAAGTTGGTAAAGATGTTTACGGCGATGCTGGAAAAGCGGAGAGTTCGACCTCTGAGGGTACAGATGAGCACAGAACGGTTTGCAAGGGTGAAGAGGACTGGTCAGACCACAAACCAGACGCAGAGAGCGTGATCAGGTCCGTCGCCACTGGAATGGATGGCGAAGCTGCCTTCTCCAGGAATATAACCATTAAAGTGGAGAGAGATGACGATTCTGAAACTGATTTGGAAACTATAAAAGTCGTGAAGGTAGGGAACCTTAACGTAGGGAGCTGCAAAGTTCGTACCAGATTGTACAAAGACAATATTGCAGAGCAGATGAAGTTTGACAGCGAGGAAGAGGCAGGGGTATCAGCTATGGACGCTTTGGAGGGCCAAAGCACAGGGTTAGACACGGATCCAAAGGTGCATCGGATCAAAGAGGAAAAGCAAGATGGCTCATGCATTCCATGCGAGTTGTGCGGAGCCCTGTTGACGGAGGAGGATCAGTCCGCTCATTACATCTCCAGCCATATGGGACATATCTGCGCCTGTGGAAGGTGCGGCCAAGTGCTCATCAAAGGCAGGCAGCTGCAGGAACACGCTGAGCGTTGCGGTGAACCCCAAGGGACCGAGACGGACTCCCCGGGAGAGGATTCACTTCTACTTGAAGATGCTGAGGCTATGGAAGAAAACTTGCTGGAGGGAGCTGACCTGGGCTTTCGCTGTCCTCTCTGTGGGATGATATTTGAAAGCGAAAGTCTTGCGGTGGAGCACACGTTGGCTTGTCCGGAGCAGGAGTCGTTCCGGCCCGTTCTCATGGAAGACAGCGGTGAGCCAGATCATCGGCGCAAGCATTTCTGTGCGATTTGCGGCAAAGGCTTTTACCAAAGGTGTCATCTACGAGAGCACTACACAGTGCATACCAAGGAAAAGCAGTTCACCTGTCAGACCTGCGGGAAACAGTTTCTGCGCGAGCGACAGCTGCGGTTGCACACTGACATGCACAAGGGAATGGCGCGATACGTCTGCCCCGTGTGTGATCAGGGTACGTTCCTCAAACACGATCACGTGCGACACATGATCTCTCACCTGTCTGCCGGAGAGACTATCTGCCAGGTGTGTTTCCAGATTTTCCCCAGCGGCGAACATCTTGAGAAGCACATGGATGTGCATCTGTACATCTGTGGTGTTTGCGGAGAGAAGTTCCGTCTCCGCAAAGACATGCGGAGCCACTACAACTCCAAGCACACCAAGAGACAATGAGAGGCCTCTCTCTGCAACCCTTGAATCTTTGAAATAAGCCATACTGTAAATGTGAGAACAAATCTATGCACTTAGACACCAATTGTAACCTTTACAACTGCACTTTCTATGTGTATGCAAATTCTGGATGTGTTGTTCAATGTTTTTGGTGGGACATAGTGCCTCAAGCTTTTATCTTCATTTTCTTATACATCGAGATGGATATCCAGGCACTGGTTAAGTGTAGATATTGACTAAATCACACTATCAGTGGTGTTTCAGTTGAAAATGCTAAATAGTCTGTAGTTATGAAACTGGCCCGTGGCTAATAGTTTTACATCCAAAAAATAATTTAAGAGGACTTTTGTTTTTATAGGTGGTGCTTTTTTTAGTGAACATAAGCATTTTGTCATTATTCCAAGTAGCTCTGGTGTCGTTTACCTGCCATAATATTCAATTATTATGAAGAATATATGTTCAATTGCCCTTAAAGGGATAGTTCACTCAGATTCATCATTCATCTTTTATTCACTTTTAATTTGTTATTCCATACTCTATGACTGGCTCTCTTCTGTTGAGATTTTGAAAAACGTCTGCTTTTTACATACTGTTTTTGTCCAGAAAAAAAAAGTTAGTGATTCTAACATTGTTCGAAATATCTTTATTTCTGTACCGCAGAAGAAAGCAAGCCAGGTATGGATTGACATGATGGTGAGAAAATGATGATTTTTTTATTTTTTTTTGGCTAACTATCCCTTTAAAGCACAGAGATCATAAAAGAGATTAGATTGCTAATAGTATGCAGACACTTTTCCCTCCTTGCACCAGAACACTAAAAATACTGTATTTTTTTTAAAAAAAGCTAAGAAAAACACTCTTGTTGATGCCTTTCAGCTAGCTGTACTTGCTAAATAGTCACTCATTCAGAACCCAAGAATCTATGCAAACTTGTAAATTCAACCCTTATTTAGTGTGCGTTCACAGAGTTGATGTGAGCGGAGTTTCATTGAGTTAAAACATTTACTGTGTAGTTATTTCAATATCCCAAAGATATTCATGATTCATGTTATATAAACAGATTTATAAAATCTTTTGGTTTGTACACAAGATATCTGTTTCTAATAAGGATTACGTGGTATACAATACTTATCAGCCTATGCTGTTTTTGTTCATAGCAATCAAACTATATGCTTTTGTTTAGGGTCCATCTAAAGCTTAAATGGGCTTATAAGAGGTCTTAACATTTCAAATATTTCACACCTTATAAAATTATTGTGGCTTGATGTGAAGTATGCCATATAATGCTTGCACAAGGGTGTAGGGTAAATTATTACATGTTTGTATTAATTAACAAGTACTTTACCAATTGTTATTTTATTCTGTAAAAAAAAAAAACAGGTTGGTTGGTTTTTGGTTTTGTGATTTTCGAGTTTAATCTGGTTTTGTGTTTTTCAGGTTTAATCATGTGACGTTCATACAGGCTAGAGAGCAGGTTTTTGGAGCTGTGATCCATGAACCATCAGTGGGGCCATGGGATCATACAGATTAATCTAGATGCAGTTAATGATTGGATTAAGAGCAGGCAGTCTGGCTAAACTTGCGGCAGTTGGTGCTCCACGCTTCTGTTTAAAATACGTTGTCACATTCGAGTAAACTGACCTATTCAGGCTTACATAGCTTAATGACTTAATCTATGGATTGTATAACAAGTATATCAGAAGTGTGTTACAGTGGGGTTTATGCAGCTCACTCGTATTCTTCATCGGAAGTTACATTTGTGATGGGTTTTTAAACAAAAAGGACCAAAGCAAGCAGTCATTTTAAATTACAGACAAACAGCTCAGACATTTGCACTGGCTGTTCAGCGGTGTATTTGGGTGGTGTTGTGATCTAAATCTAGTGAACATATTTTGTGTGTGTGTGTGTGTGTGGTAGAAATATTGCAAGGAATATATGCAAATATTGTTTTTTGATCACATTTTAAAAAATCTCTTCAGTGTTTCATACGTTCTTGGATTTAAGAAAGAAAATAAAAGTTTAAAAACTGCTGGTTTGTCTGATGTACAGTATTTGACACAGAATTCATCAAAATTCAAGAACATGAGTGCAAAGGATTTTAGAAAGTGTGTTTGCTGTTTTTACCTGAAATTACCAATTCATCATATAAAGTATTTTCTGTAGACAGACTACAGACTGCAAGCCAAATTATTACAGCCTTCTTGTTGTCTGATAATGGCAGCGTAATATTTGCCATGCAAATGATCATTCCAAATCCATCCGGGATATTTTATCCCTATATTTAACTGACCATATCAAACACAATAGCTTGAATCCCCTCAAAATTAATAGAAATATATTTTTTAGCTAGTTTTACTTTTACAATATGTCTGTACTATGTCAAATTTATAAATATATAATATATACATATACTACTGCTTTCTTTTTAGATGACAGTTTGGTGCTTTATTTTCTGTAGTTTTAACTACAAATAAACTCAAAATATTGAAAGGACGATTAATTAAACATGATTCTGACAAATTCTTTAGCCTGCATTACCATGTAAAATCCTGCAGCGCAGATAATAATCACTGTACCTGTGACCTGAAATTGAGCTGCAAAGTCGTAGCAGGGAGCAATCTGTGGTCTGTACACATATTAGTAAACTAATCAAACACATGGTCCATATTGAACTAACAGTGTTTGTTTGTTTGTTTGTTTGTTTGCTGTATAGTGCCTTCGCTAACCTCTAGATGGGGATATTTCTCGTGTTATTTGACCCAAAGTTCTAGGGGAGCTATTTAAGTATGTACCACTCTCTGAGAAACAGGGTAGGCGTAGTGGAGATAGTCTTAGGGATTTATACAAAAGACTAATATTGTACAAATGCCGTTAGGCCACCTCAATTCTGAGCTCTAAATATCAGCACAAAAACATCCCTCTCGTACACAGCCTGTATTTTGCTATAATTATCTACTTAAAATGCCCAAACAGGCTCTATCTCGGGCTCTCAAATGAGTTTATGTCTGGTTAAAAGCCTTTTAATGCCTACATGTTCCCCTAACAGCTCGGCTGCCTTTGCAGCCAGTGAGCTTGTGGTTTTGGAAACCATCTCTATGCCTGGAAACCTCTTGTGGCGCTCACTGTGACGCATACAAACTCTGTATTTGTCCAACCAAATTAGTTAAGCATGGAAGGAACTTTTCGTTCTCGATGGGTAAATACCTGACTAAAACGTCTCAAGCTGTTTAATAAAAAACTTCTTTGATTAGAACCGAAAGAATTCTTCCGTTGAAACAAAAATGAGGCCCTACTTTAAATATCGCACGTATATAGCTTCGTTATATATACTCGTATATATACTCGTTTATTGTAAAACGTGTTTTTTTTCTGCTTGTTTACAATAAGCGCAAAGCACGCTGTCCGCTCTTCTTTATGTGCTTTAATGTTTAATGTTTTTTTATTATCCACTTGGTGGCGCTGTTTCATGCTTATCTATAATCCACATTATGAACAGGTCTCGCGAGTGCATTTGAGAAGCTTAATGTGTGTGCTTGGCTCACAAAACGCACTCTGCTACTGAAGAAGTAATAGTTTACGTGGTTTATGTGTTCTCAGATTACATTATGACCTATATTGTGAGTTAAAGCCAGCCCAGCACTTCTAGTCTTTCAAGAATACATTATCTGGGTGTTTTGGTCATCGAGTATATCAGTAATTCGAAGTTCTGCTGCAAAAATGAATCAGTGTGTCACGAGTGAGTGACCGGTCACCCTGCAGGCCAAGACTGGTGGCCCACTGAAGTTAAGCAGAGCTGAGGCTAGTTAGTACCCAGGTGGGAGACCTAGTTGCTGTTGTTAGTGAGGGGTGCTCGCCCTGTGGTAAGTGTGGGTCCTCGTGCCCCAGGACAGTGATGGGGATGCTCTGCTGTCAAAAAGCACAGAGGTCCTGACTCTGTGGTCATTAAAAATCCCATGACATTTATCGTAAAGAGTAGTGGTGTGACCCACCTTTGTCGGTCCTTGCCCTAATCGTTTCGCATATTTATTCTAAACATCTGTATAATACAGAACAATACAGGGAAAAAAAATTCTGTGTACATTAATTCTTTTAGACAAGAAATTTACTAACAAAACATAACTGATACTAGAACGTAAAAAAAGGGCGCTGCTTCTCTGCGTTGCCTCAAGGGGTGCTATAATGAAAAGTCTTTCACAGCAGGAATTAGGTACACTGCTGTCATTTATATGTCAAAGCATCTCTACAGTATTAAACAGGGAATTAGTGTGTCGAAATAGTGTGCCGTTCTCCTCTGGCGAAATCTTAAATTTAATTCTAGGCTGCAACAAAGTCAGACAGTGCAGAGGACTCATCTGGTTCCCGTAGTCTTGTCCCCTATGACAGTCTAGGTGACGCGGTCTTCTGAGGGGATCTACCTTTGGGGCTTATCTAGTTTACACGGTCTCCACTGACGTTCAGGGCTGTAGAGGTCGTCTCTAGGTGCTGATCCACCTTCTGATCTGGGTGGCTATGGTGACCTCGAAGTCACCTTTAGAAAACCTTTAGGATTTAACATCAATAGTTTGTTAACAAAACCAACAATTAGTTAAGCTACATATTTATTTTTCTAAAAAAAATGGCTTTGTCAGTGACATCAATGCTACAGTCTGTTTCCGTTACACCCTGCTAAACAGATTTCTTCCCCATTACCCTTGATTATATGTATCAAATCAGCAGAGTTCTGCCTTGGATCACAGACCCACAGTGCCCATCTCTCGTGCCCCTCTGATTTAGTCTGGTTTACATGATGTCCTTTTAAGGCAGGTCTGTTTGTCACGACTGTGGGTGTCTGGGTCTCATGGGAGCTGGTCATGCCGACTTCAGTAATGGAGAGTCTTTCCATAACACATCATCCACCCACTCCAGTCATATGTTTACAGGCACGGTCCTCTTGAAGGTCCACTTTACAGCACTTCCCAGCCACCTGGTCCTTTTGTAGCTGCTTCATTACATGTCATTTAGCACAGGCTTTGGCTCTTAGCCTTCTTGATAATGTTAACCTTTCATGAGTACTGTCTCCTGTAAGCTCAGATAAACCTAAGGACAATTCTAGCATTTAGTCGGTTCTATGAGACATTTAACAGATGACTTTGTCTGGAGCAGTTTAAGGTTGAACTCTGATGAGTTCACCTGCTGTCTGTTCAAAAGTAATTCAGTCCGGACTTACCTTTTGTAATCTTTATTTTCTCGCTGATTCATTATTCCAGTCCGTCCACACTTTAATGTGCCATGTGTGGCTACTCAGGTCACGTCTAATGCATAAGGAAAGACACTATTCACATGGGTAGCTGATATATCAATGTATCAAATATATCATACCTTTATCATGCAATCTATACCAAATATAAATAAACCTCTGTCATGCTATATGTCATGCTATTTCTGTTACATTTATTTATATATTTTTACATTTACATTTTACCATGGTCATATATAACTTAGAAATCTGCAAAAATGCCTGAATAAGTTCACACATTTGATTTAGCTTTTCCCACTTTCCTTACTTGTTACTCCTACCATCTGTCCTCTCACACCAGAGGCAGTTCAAAATAATGTGTAAAGAATCTTAGAATGAAGAGATATGTCTTTTACTCATGCAGCTAAATTCATGCACTCAAACAGCCTTCAGCTTGTATAAATAAAAAAAAAAGTGTATAGAAAGAAAATACAACCTAACATAGGCATCATTCTTCTATGAACATAAAATCATGCTTGAATGGTCCCCTTTGACCCACTTTGCGGGTGTGAATGTTCACAGATAACCTAGCGCTACGTGACAAACAGCTTTTAGAGCCTTTTGCCTTAAAAGGGCATAAACCATTCTAGAAATATTTCAAAATGGCAACTGATCCATGCCATCTGTTTATGACATAATGCAAAGTCACTTACATATGCACGCTGGCTAAAAATGTGACTGACATTATGAGCCAAGAACCTCAGATGCTGGAGAAAAAATATAAATTATGAAATTAGTTATTCTGTAATGAAGTGTTGGGGTAAAAGCAACCCGCGTTGATTGTTGGCAGTGTATTTAATCACATCTTCACGATGATTCTCTGACATCACAGGAATGACCCACTGCATCCATCTTTGACAGAAGAAAAAATATCAAACGGGTGTCTATTTTGGCCTGCATGATGAGTGTAGAAATTAATCAAGGATGGCTCTTAAAGGTATTTGATAAGATTAAACATGTGCGTCACCAAATCCTATTTCCGCTGCTTTGTGAATAACCTGGATGAAAAAAAAATTAACACAATTACTTTTGGTCACCAAACTCAGGTTGTACAATTCTATTTCCATAATTCTCGATCACTGTATGACTCAAGGTCAGATTAGGATACTGTTTCCTAAATGTTTTAAACTGTAAAGGTAAAGGACTGTAAAGGATGTATTTTCTTTCTGCACACAAATTTAAAAAGGTGTATTTATAGTGATCCAACTATAAAACGTCTGTCATTCTAGTCCTGTGGGTGATATCCAGATACTTTCTTCTGAGGGCATCTGCTCCCCTATTGTTTCTATCCGATGGTATGTGTGTGGTTTGTCCTGTGAGGACCCTTGCAAAATGGCAGGAAATAGAAACCACGATCATTATCAGTTCAAGGCAACAAGAAGCCATTTGAGGTGAAGGTGCATATTCATGAAGCATGCCACATTAGATTCAAAACAAAGAAAAGACGTTACATAAGATTTTAATCTTTGGATGAAAAGAATAATGTGGCAGGTGTAATCGCTCTACCATTCATAGTGACATTGATTGACAAGATTGATGCCACATTTTATAAGCATTGCCACTCCATTCAAAGAGACTAAAAGGTTCTTTGTGGAACTAAAAAAGGTTCTTCTGTGGAATCATGGTGTACACTTCCATTTAAAAGTTTAGCAATATTTAGTAATGCTTTTGAAAGAAGTGGTTTGTGCTCACCAAGGCTGCATTTATTTGGTCAAAACTGAAAAAACATTTTAAAATGTATTCTATTGTTGTGATAGCAAAGCCGAATCTTTCGCAGCTCTTTAGTTTCGCATTATTCTTTAAAAAGCTTCAAATAAAATCATTTGAAATAGAAGTCTTCAGGAACGTTATAAATGTCACCTTTGATCGATCAGTTTCCTTGCTGAATAAAAAAGTAATAATTTCAAAAACTGATTTTTGAATGGTGGTTCATGTCAACTTTTGTACTGAATCAATCAATACAGATTGTGTCAAAGCACAGAACAGTATTACACTTAAGTAGGAGAATAGAGTGATACTAATGTGTAATGACGAGATTAAACACTTAATTTTCTATTACATGCCGAGACAGTCTGTGTAATCAAATCAACGATGATCGCTAGAAATTAAATGTCGCCAACTATGCAAGCCAGAGGAGACAGCGGCAAGGAACCAATACCCCATCTGTAACATAATGGATAAAACAAAACCTTGGGAGAAACCAGGCTCAGTTCTCTTCTGGCCGGACGACCAGCACTTAATTTCTAGTTCAATTTTAAATGCAGCTATGTCAGACTGTGTAAAGGACTTACTCTCTGTGTGTGTGTGTGTGTGTGTGTGTGTGTCTAGTTCCCATGATCTGTCCATGGACCTCATCTAGCTGTTCTGGTCTCCGATGAAGGTCATCTATTGACCCGAAACAGAATAAGAAACAGATTAATATTAGCGTAGATGCCATTCTTTTTTCCATGTAACGATTGTGTGTTAAGGGGAATGTTCCCAGTTCCAGCTAATAATCCTTTAAAAGATTTGAATAATAAAAGCATATTAGTGTGTTATGTGTAAACTAGGTTAAAGAGATGGGTTTTTAATCTAGATTTAAACTGACAGAGTGTGTCTGCTTCCTGAACAGTGTTAGGTAGATTGTTCCACAGTTTGGGTGCTAAATAGGGAGAATACGTGCAGTGTTGACAGAACCGGGTTAATATGATCATACTTCCTGGTTCTAGTAAGGACTCTAGCTGTGGCATTTTGGACCAGCTGGAGTTTGTTTATCAAATGTGCAGAACAAGCACCCAGTAAATCATTGAAATAATCTAACCTTGAGGTCATAAACGCATGAATTAACATTTCTGCATTTGAGGTTGAGAGCATAGGTAGTAATTTAGATTTTACAAACTTAAAGGTGCAGTCCAACCAAAAATGAAAATTCTCTCCTCATTTACTCACTGAAATGTCCTTTCAAACCCAGCTTACTTTCTTTTGTAAGTGTAACACAAAAGAAGACATTTTGAAGTTCTTGGTAACTGAACAATTTCATTTAGGATTGATTTCACGGGAAGCACTTTGTCGACAGAAAATATCCTCCAATTCATGTTTTCTCCACTTTACCATTCCACATTTCTTTCACTACAACCATCGGAAAGCATTTTCCCCATAACTTAAGCGTTCCGTTGATGGGTTCAGTCGACATAACATTATGTTTCCATTTATAAAGAGTGTCACCCACAGGACCATCCTAAATTATGCAGAGAATGTCCAGCTTCTTATATTTTAAACAACGCTAGGTAGAAAAAATAATGTTGCTATTGCTGTAGCGTAAACAGTCTTTTCTCATCTGAAGCTAATGGGACAGTGCTGTTTGTTTGGTTGAATGGGATTCTGAGGCTTAATGTGATGAAGAAGTCCCCGTGGACCACTGATGGCTGAATACACAGTGTGAGAGACAAACTTTGGCTGAGGGATATACTTCAGGTCACTTTTAAACCACTGAGTCATACAATTTCCAATATCAGTGGTGTGGATTTTCCAGCAGGAATTCAACTATTTTTATTGTTGTTGGATATTTGTTTTGCCGGACTAGATTGGCTTTCAAATATATAACTGAAAGGGATGTAAAAGTCTGTGTTAATTATGCAAATGATTCCCTTGAGACAGCGCTCTGCTGATTAAATGTGTCATCTCCCTAATGCAGTGTCCCATAAAACACGAATTTACCATTTACAGCGCGGTATCTTACTATGCACTGATTTGTATTGTTTGACTTAATATAAGCATATAAAATGATCTGAGACTCATTTGTAGGGTTTGCTTTGCATTTTATGGATTCTAACAGAGATTGATGATTCCGAAATGGGAGTAAGAATCAAGAGTAAGAGTGTCAAAGAATCTGGCCAACATTACATATTAGATTATTAGCTTCCAATTATATAATATAATTAAAACAAATAAATGAAATGACTACAAACTGCTTTGACAAGACATTGTTCATAAATTATTTTGTGGCACAAAAGGATGATTATGCTCGTCAGTGTAAAATATAAATATACAAATATGGAGGAAAAAAGTCTATACAATAATAATACATTATTTAATTCTTTATACTTTTATTCATTTGATACCTCTTTTATTCAGAATCATTAAAATCAATATTCATAGAATTTTCAAAGTGGCCTTATTAATAATAATACTGCTTATTAATAATACCGCTTTACATTTAAAATATATGACTGATATAAATATCTGTTGTTTACGACACCTTTCTTTCTAGTATAAGCAATCACTTTATAATCCAAAAGATGGACATGTTTCTGGTTTAATAATCATTGCACTGAATAAAAAATATTTGTTTATTCATACATCATATTTTAGTTATTATATATCTTGCTCAACCCACGCTGTTTTATAAAAGACACTTAATTAAAATGTCAACATGGGAGAGTTTGCACAGTGAATTTTTCCTACTTGCCAGGTATTCTGCATTAAGACAGATAGTCCGTTCCTGAGCATTCATGAACTCTACAGGCAAATTTTTAAACAGTGTTTACCTTGCTCACAATTATACTTCACAATAAAATAAACGCTACAGAAGGATGTTTGTCCATCGTTGGCGACATGAATGGCTCATTTTCCTGTTGGTCCAAAAGATCTCAGGAAGCATGATCGTATCGCTTAACCAATCCATTATCATTGTCTTATAATCCATTATGCATCCATTAGTTTTTTTTTTCTTGATTTGATTTGCCAACAAGTGTTCCAGGACTTTATATTTAGTATAACGTCACTGTCTTATCACCCCACTTAGAAAAACAGGGGTGAATGTATACTACCCGTGTAATAACTTATTTTAGAACTACTATCACTGAAAAGAGAGCTACACACTAACTGGCCAATTTTTGCAAATGTAAGCTGTTGGATATTAATTGCAGGGTTACAGAATTTTTGTATAAAAGCTATATCACATAATTGCTCCGTTATTCTGAATATGAGTGTGGCTATACAGTATTATGAGTTTCAATTATGCCACAGTGCCGCCCATTTTTTAAGCAGCCTTGGATCTGGAAGTATTTTTCCCATTCATTTTTTCAAAATGTTTTTGAATCACATCATTACAAACTTGATTTGAAATATATAATATATATATATATATATATATATATATATATATATATATATATATATCAAATCAGTCAAAAGGGTACAACACTTTATACTTAGCTTTAACAGTTTATTTGGGGGCAATTTGCTTGATGTGGTTCTCTAATTGGTGCACATTTCTCTTCAAAATCATGTGTAATGTATTTTTTAAACCAGGAATTCTGCTAATAAACATAAGTTGAAACAGTGCAGTCTGCTGGTTTAAAAAAAAGTAACATCACTAAACAACCCTGTAGCTCACAGTAGGTCTGTCTTTAAAAATTCCTCAATGGAGAAAATGAATGGGATATTTTACTTTCGGAACCCATCTATTGCACTCTTTAATGTAACAACTTTTAAATGAGCTTTTCAAAGGAGGAAGGTCAACACAGTTTCTGTCCTTTAAATAGAAACAAAATCAGTACTTCTTCTCTCGCACTCGCAGTTGTTATTTCTCTCGCTGCAGAGTCATCACAGTTAATGTCATATAATTACGTGCCACGCAAATAATCTGGTGTCACACTCCACTTGCTGCATTCTCTGTGTCCTTGGTAACCGACTCCTCTTGCAATGGAGACGAGCCCTCCATTAATTCCAGACCACGTTCTGTCAAAGAGGAGATGTCAGGTCTCGCACTGTAGCTTGTCCAAGATGCTCGGTCAGTTATGGGAGAGGCTGAATCCCACGTGTTGGGCTGACTGCCGCTTTGTTGAGTATAAGATGTGGATCCATGGACCGAAGGAGGTTCACGGGATGCTTCTGCTACAAGAACACTAGTTTCCGACACTTCTGCTGTATGGAAACGTCCTGGTTTTTCGTGAGTGTGCGCAGAGTCGAATGTTCCTGTTTGGTCAGCGTTTGTTTTTGCTGTTGGGATACTGAGAAGGCCTTCGTGATCTTTTTTATCACCCCGGCGTTGTCTGTGTGAAGAAGTGGAGTGGGCATACGTGGGGGTCTCCGTTGATCTCAGGCTGACCGGCGGCGTATTATTCGTCTTGTTCGTAGTCGGTACATCACTTGTTGTGATGTTATTTGTGTTTATGGGCATAACTGCCGCCGGGACAAAAACGTCTGACCTTCCAGACACAGACGCAGACGTGGGTTTCCATATCAAACTGTAATAAATTGCCAGTATTATAGCAGCCAAAGACACCGACAAAACATATGCGAATACAGTAGCCAGTCTCACCCACTTTTTATTGGTTTTAGCAGCCATTTTAGCTTTTTTGTCTCCCGTGTATGTGGCCGGTTTGCCCCGTTCCATGTTTGGCATAAAGTCTCGCTCCCTCATGTTCGCGCGGGTCCTGCCTCTGTGCTCCTGGACGCCGTCCGTCTTGAACGCCTGTTACTGACAGATTATTCAAGCGAACCGCTGCCGGGTTTGAAACGCAGCGTTTGTCGATCAACCACGTCGCTGCGCTTTTATTCGTTCATCGTTCCTGCAATCTCGCAAATCCACAATAGCGACCCGTTTCCAGCATGACAGCAGCGCGAAAACGTTATTCCACGCAGAGACGTTTCCGGAGCTCTAATAGATGACCGGTAACGTCTGAACCGGGATGCGATTCATCTGCTGAATGACACGAGAACGGACATACAGACAGCCCCGGTGTTATGCAGTGTGCTATAGAGCGAAAACGAAGGGAGGAGGGTCTCACTAGTGCGCACTAAATAGAGGCAGCCCACAGCTGAACGTCATCTTGTCAGAATCCCCCTAACTGTGTTTGGCTAGTGGGCAAAGAACGGGGACGCGAACACGCTTCCGTTTAAAATGAAACATCTCATTTTATTCCTCATTGTATAGGCGTCACGCGCTAGTGTCGCAAATGAAACCCTTGTTGTTTCATCAACTTTGTAAATCACTGGAAATCTGTAGAGTAGACAAATGTTCGTTTGGTAGTTTACAGTAGCCAGTTCTACAGTTATGTCTTAGAAAAGGGCAAGTGTTTTCATGCGTGATTTGTCGAAACCTCACGCACACACGTTTCCATCTTTATTTTGTGCATGAACTTAATGGCAGATCATAACAACAAAATGTTATACCCGTTGGTAGCGTCATGTGCTTGGCATGTCATGGGAGGAAAATCAAAAATCTACCGCATCCAACAATTTGCGTGTGTGTGTGTGCGCGCGCGCGCGCGTGTGTTTCTCCTGGTTTAAAAATAGGAATTTGCTCCTTTGTGCTTTTGTTTTGACACATTAATCACCAAGTGCACGGATGCCACCAGCTGGACAAACAGCTGCACTGCGCTATGACTGAAACAATAACCAACCTAGAGGATTGGTCAAATCACTTAAGTACGGTTATAATGAAATAGCACGCTACTTTACAATTGTAACTATTTGTCATAATACAGATCGTTATATGGTTAAGTTACTGGTCATACTAGGTACAACATTGAAGTTTGGTGATTGATAAAAGCTGACCGAAGATCTGAAAGGCTAAATTTGAAGATTTTTGAAGATGAGAGAGCTGGTGTGTCTTATTGTGTGTATTACTTGTTTTTACTCGCTGTCTGTTTAGCACCTCTCAACATGTTTTTCCACTCAGAAGGTTTTTTTTAAGAACCAGAGACAAATTCTGAGGAAGTGTTTGCCACTATTGCCTGACTTCTGGCAATTGCGGGGAAAGAAAGGACTGTTTTTGGTTTAGTGGAGTAAGTATGCAGGAATTTAACCTCTAAAATATGGACTTGGTTGAGGGTGCTGAACGGGGTATAATAATGCATTAGTGCTTTCACATAAAAAAAGGCACAGATGATCAATGATCAAATGAAAACTTCTTGAATAGTATTGAGTTGGCATTTAAGCGTGGTTCTCTATTCCTTCACATTTTATATGTCAGTTAGTTGTATCAAAATGAAAATGGCAGTATTACAATTAAAACATAACTTTGTGTATATGACAATTACACATAAAGTGAATATCAATAACCCTAAAAAAATAAATTGTGATTATTTTAATTATTATTTTTTTAACAATATGTGTTTTTTTATTATTATTATTTAGGCTATAAATAAACATGCTATTGAACACTAGTAAGGGTTTGGTCTTATTTTGAAAAAATCTAAAAAAAAAATACATCACGGGTTCACTTATTTGGAAAACACATTGCACAGTCTGAGGAAGTGATATCAAAAGACAATGCGTGTATATATAAGACCGTGGGAACTGAGAGCAAAACCTCTTACTAAAAGAGAGAAATGACTTTGCTCTTGCGCACATGTCTTGGATTGCTGTTCAGCTTGACTGACTGCTCAACTGTTGATTTTAATGCAGGTAATGCAGAAAAATTAAATGCAAAAAGTCATGACTGGATAGTTAATTATATATTTTACTAATATATTTAATAATTGATAGAGGTTTTTTTTTTATTATGTTAGCAGGTAATTAACTTTAAGGATATCTGAAGGCTTATGGATTTACATATGAAAAATATTTTAAAAAATGAGATTTTCTTTATATTAAATATCAACATAATTGATATTTGTTTGTTGCTGCACTGTACTAGATAGTATTTTCTGCTGATGTAGTGTTTTTTGCACATTTGTCATGAATATGAAAAGGGTTTTTATGGCTCCCTCCTTTTTGATCATAATAATACTGATTATTATAATGTAAAGTTATGTTTATGTTTACATTAAGGTGCTGATATCGTAAAAGATAAGGAAGTCTTCCTCGGAGAGGATGTGAGTTTACCGTGTCTTAATCTGGCGACGCAGACAGACTGCAGGAAAGTTACATGGCTATCTAATGATGATCCTGTCGTGGAGTTGGTGACTCTTGGTAAACTCAATCCAGACAAGTCAGAGTGAGTCTGATCATGTCTAGCTGCTCTCTGAACATCAAACAAATCATAGCTGGAGATAAGGGATGCTACACCTGCCGTCAATATTCAGGTTTGCATGAAAGCAAAATTGAAGGGGATGCCAGAATTTGCTTGATTGTTAATAAAAGTAAGCTATTATCTTAAATTTTTCTTGCTTACTGCAATGGCATGATTTATACGTTGTCTTCCTCTGTGTCCTTCTATTTTAGAAAACAATGTTACACTTTTAAATGAATTTAAATCTTGCAGTAAATTTACATTTCATATTAATATATTAATACTGTATATCGCTGTTGAAGTTTAGTCAGGTCAGTAGTTAAAGTTTTGATTCTAGAAAGATCATTTTGTTATGATGCCAGCAATATCCTAACCAACATTTTTGCCTAATATCTAAATCTTTTTTTTTCCCAGCTACTACTTCCATAAAAAATAACGGCATCACTGATGACAGAAAAGGTTACTTACATCTAATTATTTCTTGCCGTTGTTCTGTTCAGATCAGTAGGTCAACGTGAGTAAATAGGACTAAAACAGATGGGTTAACACATTCAGACAAATGCAGTGTGGTGTATTGTTAAACAGCCTAAAAACATAGAAATAGTCCTTAGAATTTTAATTGCATTATCTTCTTTCTTGTAAAACAGCATACTACTGTCATACTAAAACTTAATATAGTGTATAAGAAACACAAAGACATCATTGTTAAATAATTTTGTTGCTGTTTTCTTCTCTTAAAGAACTTTTAATGATAATAATCCCATCAGGGCTCATTGTTAGTGCTTTGTCTGTGACTGCACTGATCATCTGGCTCAAGTATCACAGGAGAGAACAAAGTGAGTTACAGTCACCTACAGTCTCATTCTCCGCAACTGTGTGTCTTAAAGCCTTAAACATTCACTTTCTTTCTTTTAGTGAGAACATTAAAACATGAAACCAAAACTATTGAACACCAACACAAGAATGTGGGTAAAATACCAAATGGATATAGTAAATATATCTGATTAAATGGCGTTCCTTTACTCATTTTACAGAACTCTCTCATTATTTCTCGAACAGGGTGAAGACGTGGACTACACCGAATTAAACTACAGTGTACTGAAACCAAGGAATGTGGACATAGACATAGTGGACATAGATCAAAAAACTGAATATGCTGTCATAAAACTTTCCTGATTGCGGTAAACATGTTATGCTTAGTTGTTCAGCAAAAAATATGTATCATTGAGTACATATGACTCACATTTTACCACAGACTATGATGTTCCCATGGACTCACCGTCTGTGTTTTTGGTCACTAGATACTCACTAGTCACAAGTTCATTTCACTTCACCCCGCCACCCCCTCTGTCTTTTTATTTTTATTTACTTATTCCTTAAATAATTATGACTGCGTTAGGAATGTGCTAAATCATACCAATCATAGCAGAAATGTCTAACTTGTGTATATCTTTTGTCATGTTATGTTTCTTCGTTCCTTCGGCTTCACGCATTTCATTAGATTAAGATGTTCGTGACTTTTCTGCAAACATCACAATCCCACGAATATAAGTCAAATGATTTCAGAGAGATTTATTTTTACCTTGACTGGCACAAACTCGACAAGAAACAGACATGGGTTTGGATGCATAAAAACGTGGATGCATAAATGATGAATAAATGCTTCTAAGAGCTGCAAAGCGCTATCAGTGTGGTCATATCTGAAGACAGACAACATTTTTTACACATCAGTAGTTTGTTGTGCAGTAAGAGCCATAATAAGAGCCATTCAATTACAATGTCAAAAATGTTGGGTTGTTTGTGAATTTTTTTGTTTTTTAACACACGTGCAGATTTAAAACAGGGTGCATGGCTTAAGGATCTTACCTTAAATGTGAATTTTGACTTTTTTCATATAAGTTGCCAGCAAGTTGCTATATAAGAACTACTGTCAAAACGTAAGAAATTAAACGACACACATACACAAAAACTACATATAACCTTTATGAAAAATTCACAAACTGTTTAATTACAATAAAGATATTTTCATTTTATTTGTAATTTATATGTGTGTTAACAAACCCCCATTAGAGAAAATAACGATCCGTATATATTAACCATGCATGACAGCAGTTACTTTATTGTATATTCAGTTATAACAGTTCACTTAAAGTATATTCAACTGACTCAGTATGCAATATATCAAATAGCTCATTAAGACACTCTACAAAAAATATTAGCCTCAAAGATAAATAAATGAAATGAACGAATGAAATGAGGACATGTGTTTCTTTATCTCTGTACATCTTTAGTTTGTATTTGGTGGTTAATGAAGTGAAGTGCTGTTTAAAAGCAAACTCTGAACCCATGTTGAGATTACCCAATAGGTGTCAAGGGCTCGCTCTTGACAGTGCCTGAGTCCACACTGCCAAGCTCAAAAACAAAAGGTTGCAAGACTCTCCTTGTCTGTGTCCCACAGATCTTTGACGACCCCCCTCAAACCCCCAACATACACAAGCACGGCCCATACCCCAGCACATACATACAACCTCAGCATGTGGCAGACTACCGGAGCCGACCCAACGTTGTCCCATTTGCATTTTAAGCACAGGATGGAAAGAGAACACTTGAGGTGTTTTAGCCCACAACGGCTCATCAACATTTCACATCCACATTTTGGCAACAACATCTGATATCTAACTTATTGTGTTTTATACAGTGCACTTCAGAAATAAAGGCTTTTTTTATTGAGACTGATGATTCCACAAAGCACTTTTAACATCCGCTTTGCACAAAAGGTTATTTATAATAAAGGAAGATTCTTCAGGTTAATACAATATTATTCATGCACGAAAACAGGCACCTCTTTTGGCACCTTTATTTCTTAAAGGCTCCTCGCAGACCAAATTACAAACATGTTGTTCGACTTAAGAGTTCATTTATTTTACAAACCTTCGGATTGGCTGTTTAAGACATTTGATTATAATGATGTATATTTGAATGTACGCATTAATAAAACAAGCTATAGGAACATGTGAGCATTGTTTTAAGCCTGGCACCAGGTTGTCTCCGTTCCAAAAAATGGACTCAGGAGATTCAGGAGAAGAGATGTAGATCAGGCCGGTGGAGGGGGTGTGTGGATGAAGCACTGGAAACAAAAGGTTCTGTGAAAAGCCTGCAAAAGGTGGACAGGCCGAGGTGTTAAATGTGATACCCCGAAGAAACAAGAGGCAGATATGCACCTTCCCAGATCTGTGTGTCTCTCTCTCTCTCTCTCTGCCATTTGCACACACTGTCTGCTCTAGCACGGCTCCAATAAACAAAAGAGTGATCTTGACCTTGTTCGGCCTGCTGGTCTGACTTGTTTTTGAACACTCATACAGCGCTATGAATAAATAGGTAAAAGTTTGAGTAAATTGCATGCCTGCTGGATTTACTGAACCTTCAGAATGATAAACGTTGTGTTCAGGGGGTGATAAAATGAACCAAAAACGAGACCCTGCTAATCCGTTAAAAGAGAGCACTACACTAAACATCCCCATGTATACAGAAAAAGAAACCATCTACATCTGATTGAAACTGGACCCCAGGCTTTGGCGTGGAAAGAAAACACTTCAAAGCCATTGTCTGAGGGAGTTCACTTTGAGCTATGGAAATGGAAATTTCCAGCATTCCTCAATGATAATTGGCCAACTCCAAAAGTGCAGTTAAGCTTAACTTTAATTGCCAAGGAAGCTTTAGACTGTATTCAGACTTTGTTGTCTATTTAATCTTTGTTGTCTAATTTTGTAAACCAATTTTAAACATTTTTGGCCAAACTATATTACAAACTTACAATGCAAAGTCCTGTCTAGAGAGATTAAATACAATTAACCTAGTTAACACTGCAATTGCAAGCTATGTCTTAATAGGATACAGTTCCAGTGATTATGTATATATTTTTTAATTTACCCATTTAATTAACTAATAAAAAATGCTTTCACATTGTTCGCTGTCTTCTGTCATAAAAATACATATATACAAAAATTTGAAAATGACATGATCAGGCCTCTGTATGGGTTTCTTCATATTTTGTGAGGTGGTCCTCACTATTTAAAAGGCTCATAAATGAGTCAAATTGTGTTTTTCACTACCATTAACAGTGTGTGATGCTTAGCTGTAAGGGTAGAGCATAAGCATTATTATCTTTGTATAAACGCATTGTGTTTCCACTGATAGCCTATAGGTGTGTGAGTGTGTGTGTGTGTGTGTGTGTGTAGGGGTTCAACACAACTCAGTGATTGACAATTTCCTGGAGGGAGGTCCCTCCCTTATCATGTGAAATTTCCACTGCTCGGGTTCAGATTGCGCTCGTTGTCTCACCTATGATGAGCACGCTGTTCACCTCACACAATGGATTAAACTTGGAGTTGTGAGTAGGTCACAGTTTCCCGTACACAAATATTTTACGAAGTTGATTCAAATATCACGGAACGGAAACACAAAAAACAAGGTGATGTATTCGTGTACACTTTTGTTGAATATAGTTCACTCTGCGAGGTACTGTTTATATTTATTCGGTGTTTATACGAGAGCAGTTTTGTGTTCCTAGGCGTATTTTCCTAGATGCACTTTCCAATAAATTTAGTCCGCTAAATTGGCGTTTTTATAAAAAAGAAAATTAACAGAAGGTTCATCAGTAATACGAAAAAAGAGTAACGAAAGTGCTGGTATGTTTTTTTTTTTCGCTTGAGACTGTTTGCTGGTGTGTTTGGACTTTGTCAGGCCAAATAATGTAAAAGTATAACCGGCCCCTCTGTGTAATGCTGTACCGTTTCGTTTATTTTGATTCCGTTCAATAAATACAGTTTAACGCGACGTCGCGTTTTCATTAAAGTCAGTGGGCAATCTACAAAAATATCAGCAAAATGCGCAGGAGAGTTGGAACAATTTAATTGGTTTTACCAGACAGGTGTTGGAAAATTGGTTAAACCAAGCATAAATTATTTTAAATTCTCATCTGCAGTATTAAGATGAGTCGTGAGTCGTGTTTTATTATTCAAAATAGTGCACGGGGTTTGCTTGTATGCTGATCGTGATTTCTATGATAGAGAGCCATCTTAATGATAGACCCTGTAAATATTTGTATTTAATGCTTATTTTCTGCAGCTTCAACAACTTTCAGACGAGCAAACTGGAATTAAGACTGTAAAAAAATCTGAAACATGAAATCAAGACAGCATTACATTTCTTGTATAGTTGTCAACTCTGTAAAATTTAGAAGTGTAAATGCGGAATTGTTTTGTTCACAATAAAAGGGTTAGTGGTTAAATTTTTGTGTGGATCTGCAGCAGAAAAAAAATCACTTCATTCCTCTTTACAAATTAGATTTTTTTATTTTATATTGTTCACCGTTATTACCAATATCATCACTTTTTGAGGCGAACAAAAATTAACATTTTTTTTTCTCTTCCTCAAGGAGTATCAACAACTTATTAGCAATATTTTACATCTGTCAGTAAAACAAAATGAATGCATTTTGTCAGTTGCTCTATATATCCGTGTACTAATGCTAGTCCTCTTGTTTCTTCCTGTGGTTTTTGTGTAGGCATGATTCCGAGAACAGAGGTGGTGCTCTCGGTCTTGGGGGAGCTGCAGGAGGCCACAGAGAGCGCGGGTCTTGAAGCCCTCACGAAAGTTGCTGTGGAGGTGGAACAGGTCCTGGCCCCTTTCCATCTTCCTTCAGCTCTCTGCTCTGAGATCTCTTCATGGCTGGGCATTGATGCAGTAGCTCACAGACTGTACCCAGGAGATGCACCGACGGGTTTGCTTCCTCTTGTCTGCAAAGGAGAAGGAAACTTGCTGTTCGATGCAGCTAGCATGCTTCTGGTGGGTTCTACGAGCCTGAGTCTGGAGCTGCAGGTCAGAACTGTGGTGGAGATGCTGCTGTGGAAGCGATACTACCTGTGTGGTATGATTGACTCAAAGGTCATGCTGCAGGCAGTTAGGTTTTCCCTCTGCACCGAGGAGTCTCAAGACATGCTCAATCTGCCAATTCAAGTGCTGGAAGCCATCTTCGATGCTGATGTCAAGGCCTCCTGCTTCCCTGGCTCGTTTGCGAACATGTGGCACGTGTATGCTCTGGCGTCTGTCCTGCAGTGCAACATCTATTCGGTTTATCCCATGTACAATTTAAAGATTCGGCCTTATTTCAATCGAGTCATTCGCCCGAGGACGTGGCTGAAAGATGTCGAACCCTTGACCCTTCACATCATGTGGTCGGGCGACTTGGAGGCAGGCTCTGTTTTCAAACCTCACAACTTCGTGGCCTTGATTCATGCGAGCGACCTAAAAATCGGAAGTCCCAACAGCGAGCAGCGAATGCCCTCTGTGAAGTCCCTGGATCTTCTGAATCAGGAGTCCCATCTGTCTTACTCCAACCTCAAAGACAAGTTCAACATCACCAAGAGCACCTTTTACCGCTGGAAGAGGCAAAGCATCGAGTATCACAAAAAATCGGTGGCCAGGTATGAGGCCAAACACTTTTTCCTGACATCCTACAAGCAAGGGAAACTTATCCCCCTCAGCCAGTTCAAACAGCTTTTCCCGGAAATTCCAAGATCCACTTACTACGCGTGGAAGCAAGAGCTTGTGTCCACTTGCAGTGTCTCAGGTGGCTCCACAGGGGAGCTAAGTCCTGCAGACAGCACTGAACAGGACTACTGGTCTTCACCGGAAGTCCAGAAGAAGCCCACCCAAGGGAGCTTTGCTAGCATGTTGGCCTTCAAATGTGAGAAACTGGAAGGGGAACGTGCCCAAAACGTGGCAATGATGCAGGAGGCGAAGAAGAGCTTGCAGAACTGTATTGTTGCAAACACTTCGTTCCCCTACAGGATTTTCAAAAGAAGGTTTCCGGGCATCTCCAGATCCACATACTACAATTGGAGGAGGGAAGCCATGCTGTTTACGCCTTTCAAAGAGCTCTCAGGTAGCAGCGAGGAAAGCTCAGATGCTGATAAAACTCAGAGTCCCAGAAGTCAAGTGTCCGCAGCTAAGTTTGACAGACACAAGCTGTCACCAAGAGTGAAGATCTCCAGACGCAAGCAAAGAAGCCTGAGGCTGGCTTATCACCAGAGGAAAGCATTAAGGGAAGAAGCCAAAATGCATGTTGGGAGGTCAAAGATGTCCTTCATCAAATTCAAGCTCAAGTTTCCTTCAGTTTCCTCCTCTTTCTACTGGCTCTGGAGAGATTCTTTGAACAGGAAAGCCAAGAAGCCGGTCATGATGTCGGAGACGGAGAAATCCCAGAGCTTGGTTGTCTCGCCAGACGTCTTCGAAAAGATAAAAACTCAAAGAATGTTTTCTTTTGATGGGAACATGGATTGCCTGAATGGACAGACAGGCTGTTCCTCTGAATTTACACTGCCTGAATACTCTCTGCCTGACCAGTCCAGTAACGAACAGATGTTTGTGATGGATGTCGTGGCACTGGCCAATTTCAAGGCCAAAGCAAAGCTGTTCTTGCAACAACGCTTTGAAGAGAAGTCCTTTCCCACATTCAAAGAATTTCGGTCTTACTTTCCTCTCACCCCCCGTTCCACCTACTACATGTGGAAAAGGGCTCTGCATCACGGAGTGCCATTAATTCATGGATGAATACTCTGTTATATTTCTCACCACTGTAAAGTCCTCCAAGTTCAAATCTGACACTATAGATTTTTATAGTTCATGATGCAATATTCCTTTGAGTCTGATTGTTTTTTTTTTTCTGAGTCACCCACATAATTGCAGTTCATGCATCTTAATTATTTGTCCCTTTTCTTTATTCGACCACTTGGTTCTAGCTCAAGGACATTTGCGTGTGTGTGAAATCAGACGGTCTTTGTGTCCACTACAGTAAGTGCTGATGGCCCCTAGGCAAAAGGCAGTTCAAAGACATTATCAGGTTTTCAGATGGCTCTCTGTTGACCCCCATCCCCCAAATATTTACAATTTAAATGAGTTCTAAGTTCTGATTAGGTTCATTTTATTTCTTGTTTATTTCTTTTTCATCGTTTTTGACACTTGTTATTTTATTGTTTTATTTAGTTTAAACTATGAAATTGCAGCTAAGGATTTTTCTCAAACAAAAAAATGTATAGTATTTTAATTTGTACCCTGGAGTGTTCTTTTTTTTTTTTTTTTTTTTTTATTTTCCTTGTTTTTTTTTTTATACATATATATTTTTATACTGACAATTGAATGTTATCTCTGCTTGGGAAATGTGCCCAATTTAAAATGGATACCTCATACTTGAATGTTACAGAATTGCTGCCATTTTGCACATTGTTTCTGATCATGTTTTACTTCACGTTTACTTTTTTTGCTGCTTAAAGGTGTAAATATTTGGTAACCCCTAACTTGATACTGTTTGTTTTGTGAAGTTATTATGTTTAACTACCTGACTGACTTTTCCAGTTTCACCATTTATAGTGATCTGTAACTCTCTGTTAAACTTGTGTTAAAAAAAATGACAGGGGTTCACAATGTGCTCCTTGGATCATTTTGATGAATGTGAT
Organism: Puntigrus tetrazona; assembly: GCF_018831695.1. Taxonomy (NCBI): domain Eukaryota; kingdom Metazoa; phylum Chordata; class Actinopteri; order Cypriniformes; family Cyprinidae; genus Puntigrus; species Puntigrus tetrazona. Next base: position 14,560,181 of record NC_056718.1, read on the forward strand.
GAGCACAAAGCCAATTTTGTTAATTTTATCATGTATGAGATCAGCTGCTTGGTGCAATAAAACCTGGTTTATACTTTCTTTTCAGTCTTTAGGTGTTTATGCAGTATCAGAAACTTTACCTACGTAGTCTTACGTTAATTTCTTTAAGGTCTGCTCTGTGACATTTGTACTCTTTTGAGAACAAAGATGCTCTCAGGTAAATGACTGAGAATAATTGTATTGAAAAATTCAGTTTATACAGATCATTTCTTCTAGTAGCATTGGGGCTGAAACTATTGTTGTTTAACCGATTATTGATTAAACTAGCCCAATATTTGCCTACCACTTAATTTTTATTTTTCAAGGTTCAAAACAAGTGTTTAAAAATAATTGTCAGTAATTATCAATGATAAGCGCCATGATAAAGTTTTTTTTTTATGGGTGCCAGAAATATGTGTCTTTCTGTCTGTAATTTGCACTTTTTTTTTTTTTTTTTTTTTATAAATGGACACACAAAATGAACAATATATGTTCATGAGAATCCAGACTCTAGACAATTCGTAAGAGATACAGGTAGAAAAGCTTTTTGAATCTTGAATTCTCTCTCTGGTTTCGTTTGATGGTATAAACAGTATAAATACATAAATTTATAGATGTTGCAAGTCATGGAGAAACTACAAAAGAAAGAGTGTTTATATAAAATAGATGTGCACTAGATGGCAGTGGAGGGCTTTCCTTAGGAGCATCTTCCTTTCTGCAATGGCTTGCTAGGATTCCCCATATATATACGGTATTTTACAAATTCATATTAATAATAATAATAAAACGACTATACCGAAATACGATGTTTTAATGTCACATATAGTTTTTAGAAAATCAAAAAGCGAAAAAGGATATACCTTAAATGATTACATTCTTAAATGTAAACAATAATTATAGCTAGCTGCTTAATTTTGTATTTGTTGAGTTTAGAAAAGGTGAACTAAAGAATATATTAGCATTTGCTTCAACTATGCCTAAACCATATGGGGTGATGTTCAAAGCCTTTCCTTCAGCTTGTGGCCGAATTTTGAGAAAACTATACCATGAGACTATACCATAGTAAACGATAAATATTATTAAACAATATAACTATATTATTTGCATTTCTTCTTGTTATTTTTTATTTTATTTTTTTTTACGGACGCTAGTGGGACCTTTATTTTGACATCTGTGCCTTGTTATCTTAGCGCGCGCGAATAGAGCGATTGAACCCGAGTCGAATGACGATGCTGAAGTTTAGGACACACTGTCCTCAGTAAGTAAGGTAATCACTTTCTTTTAATTTCCAAGGAAATTATTTACAAAGTTTGATACTCAAGTGACCAAACTGATAATATATAAATGTACTTTTTCATTTGGTTTGTTCGTGACGAATAACGTGTATTTAACTGTTCTTATGTCTGTGACCTGAGCATATCAAAGTAATAGTAAGTTCATAAGGATGTTTTGTAAAACTGTACACTTACCGTTCGTTGTAAGCATAATTATATTGCATATTTTGTGTTATTATGCGTACTGGGTGTATTTGAAGTTTAACTTAACTTTGTAACTGTTGTTTTCGTAGAGTCAGTCTATTGTGAATTATTTGAGTTTTCTTTAAACTGTCAAGTTGCTGATATTGCTGTATGAATTTATGAGGTCCTGTACAAAGCATAAACATACAAAATAGACAATAACCAGAGGGCCGAGAACCAACTAATCAACAAAACATGCTATATGCACCTTTAAAAATTAGTTATTGGCTACATGCAGAGTACGATTTGAATTGAAAAAAAAAAAAATAATAAAATAAAATTGAGAAGGGGCATTTACAGATTAACTGTTGATAATTCTAATCAATTTCATCTTTTATCGGATGGATGGTATCTCTGCGTCCCTACATAAATAGTCCAAGGTTAATTTACCAGATAAACAGAATAATATTGGCAGCTGAAAATATTTTGTCACTGCTTTCAAACAAAAGTACTGAAGATTGTGTTAACTGTATGTCATACAGTTGTTTCATTTGTCTGAGGTGATCAGTCAGCCCTGACTAATTGTACACACTTTTGCTAGATTAGACATGGCGCTTTGCTCTTGCTCATTTTGAGTAATTTGCTGTACCGCTCACAATGTGTGGCGTGCATATACGTATGAAAACCCCAACAGATGCCCTGAAAGACTTCCAGAAGCATTGACAAACTTTTTTTTTTTTTGTCTAATTTGTCTAATTTCTGCGCTCGCGATTTTTCATCACTAAGGTGTCTAATTAACTCATTTGACAGTCAATTTGCTCTCAACTTTCATTTATGCCATTCAGAGGCACTTACAGTGAAATCTACACAGACAGCAGCTGAATGTACCATTCGTTTACCATTGCAATAATTGTTTGCCTTCTGTGCAGAGCTGTAAATATCGCTTATGTGGTGTTTTATGGCGTTAAAAGGATTTTTCCATCAGAGAAATGCGATGGCACCCCACTGAGATCACTTTGGGGCTACATGGGTTGTCTTGGCGGGATAAAATTGAGAAAGAAAGAAAACAAGAGATTGGCAAACATCAATACCATTCATTGCATTCTAATAATGCCTCATGTCTCTTCTGTAATAAAACCACCTAATTAGTAAACCCAACTCTCCCTCATTTAACCTCATCCCTGATAATGACCAAATGACTTCCATTGTGAAATTCTGCTCACCGCTGCACCTCCCTAATGGCCTCTCTCCTCTGTGATTAAGAGGCAAACAGCCTCAGACACGAGCCATGTCGACTTTTGTCTGCTGTAGAGGAGGTGAACGAGAGGCACAAAGGATAATTGTGCTTTTGTTTAAGCAATAGCGAGAGAACCATAACAGGGTATAAAGAAAACTTGCAATGCAAATGCGTAGTTATTATAAATACATTTCAGGACTCATTAATAAGGATAGCGTGGAGGCCATTAGGGAGAGTTTTAGGTCAAAACTCAGTTGATGAAGCTGTTACTTGCTGTATTTTTTTTTAAACATACATGCATTTATGCAATTATGCAAAAAAAAAATTTTTTAGTGATTTTTAGTTAGAATTATGCTTGGAAATGTTTTCGATTGGGCGGCTCGGAAACATTATATAATTCATTATATAATTTTCTGACACCATGTGAAGTTTTTGTTTTGGTAACATTAGTTAGTTGCATACCACTTATATTTTAGCATGCATGCATGGTAAAATATAATTTTCTGTATAATTATAACTGCACTGCTTTTCTTGCATTATTATAAGGTCTCCCACTGTAGTGGTGGTAATTTCAGTTTATGGGTCGTCATCTTTCTGCTTGCTAATGTGACCTTGTTGTCTATACCTAAGGTAGTTTTTAGCCCTTTAATTCAGAATTAAAAAAAATTATAATTTTAAAACTATGTGAACTTTTAACCAACCTCTTAAGTTGGGATCGTTTTTAATGTTTCTTTTTTTTTTGCTAATTTTCTTGCATCTATACAGGGTGCATTTTGAGCATGTTTTTGAGCAACATTTCTGACTGAGAGTACCTGAGGCAGACTTGCACTCTACAGTGGGGGCTTTTCGTCAGTATCCCTGTCGATGTCTGCTGGTTTTGATTTATAATTAACTCTGACTGGTTTCGGATCGATTCATTCCTCTAAGGAGAGCCAACCTGGTAAGCACTCAGCTAAGAAAGGGGTCAGTGTATCACTGGCAGGTATTTCACACAACACTGGCATTTATGAGCAATTTATGGAGCAGAAATTCATTAAATTGGATAAATTCTCAATGTTGGCACATCTTCACTGGCCCCAGAGCCAGAAGTTACGTAAACGGTGACAATCCCATTTTAAATAAATTATGTATTTGCATCATTTTTTTGGCCATTGAAACAGACGGATATCCTGTTTTTCAATGCTGACTGTCTATCATTCATATGTTCCCATCTAAAAAGAGTGGCTGGAAAGAACACAAAGGTGTTCACCTTACAAGAACACCTTACAGTGAATACATTCAATATAGCACAAGCTCTTTAATGCCCATTTTTAAACTGTTGGTCTGTGACACTTTGCCGACTGCTTTAATAAAACCATTTGCTTATTCTTGAAGCTTTTAATACTTGATGATATAACATACGTTGCGTGGGCTTAGGTGTGACATGCTACTACATTTCTGCTCCAGACATGACTGGGAATCACCAGTGGTGATTTGAAATGACTATTAAATTAGATATTTTAGCTGGTAGCTACGGCAATGATTAAGGCCACAGTCACTAAATTGGCCATGACTGAAGTCCATTATTCAACTTTCACCTCTATTATTCACTCACATCAGTTGACTTATTTCACAAGCCGTTCAAACAGTAATGATCTCAAAGTAGCTTTACTGACATCGTGACCCAGCAAACGGGAAAGTCTTTTATAAATGCATCAGTTAATTGAGTAATTTAAGTCTTGTTTGTAAGCCTCATCATGCACGTGACGCTCTCATACTGTGCCTTTATGCAGTGTAGCAGACATTTGTTTCTGCATTGTGCATAAGTTAAATACAGGATTGCCCCATGTCCTTGGTGAATTATTACCTTGTCACTTCCCTTTCCACCTGTCATTTTTCATAGTGTACAGCCGCATGTTAAATCTGTTTGTTGCCAAACTAGTTGGCACTCTGTGTGTCTGTACTTTCTGTCAAGGGAATTAAACTGCCTTCTTGAAGTCTTGCAACTTTTGATTTGAACTTTCCTTTTCAGTTGAAGGGTAACTTAAGAGACTAAAGCAGTTCCATGTAATGTTCTCAATGTTACAGAGAGAGGTTCTCTGATGCATTTCATTCCGTGGCTTTATTTATACCAGATTTCAATTTAAATGAATTACCACCTATTATTTCAGCAAGTAATGTTTTTTTTTCTTTTTTTGTTGCATTTTTACCCTAAACGTTTCTTATTTCAGTTCTCATTTTGCTGAATTTAAAACTGTCAGTCAATGGGCCATTGGGATCTGGGTCTAAGAGAATAAATTTTCAGTGGAAGTAGTAAGGTGAACTGTTGCATCTCTTGCATCTCGTTTGCCTCTATTTATACCCACCCAGACTTTGAGTTAATTCCTCTTCAGGCACCATTATAACCGCTGACCCTCTTTTCCGTTGCTGGTTATTGTGGAGGGGCTGTACTGGAGTTTATCAGCTTTCAATTTGCCATGTTTGAGCTCTAGGGGTCACAGTGCAGTCACACTACTCTCTCTGGGTTTACGGCTTTTTAATCAACTTCTACAACCTCTCCTATCTATGTGCTGCTAGCCTAAGGGAGCAGGGTATGTGGGAGGATATAGAACTGTATCTTAAAAAATACTGAGTGCAGCAAAACGGTCACGGTGGTATCTAAATGAGCCTTTAGCTTCTTAAAGCATCAAAGCCCTTTGCTGGATCTGTAATGTCTAATGAAGTATTTCTATTTTCTATGTAGTTAAGTCAATGACAAGGTATATTTATAACAGCCAATTTAAAGTCTGAGAGATATACATATATCAGAGCATTTTTTTAAAAAATAGAAACATTGTAAAACATCCTTATTATCACCATAACCCTGGCGGCGTTCACGGCTGACGGTCCAGGATGCCGGGCTTTTCATCCCTCGAGGTCCATTTAGGCCAAGTCTAAAATAAAAATAAATAAATAAATAAATATATATATATATATATATATATATATATATATATATATATATATATATATATATATATATATATATATATATATATATATATATATATATATATATATATATATATATATAAAATTTCATAATGCTGCACGTTTTGCCTTGGTAAGTTACTACTGATATCTTCTTTTATCAGTAGTAACAGAGATGCATTTTTGTTGGTAGAACTCCTTAGGCTCTAACAGTCAGATGGTTACACTTTTGGGAAAAGTCAAGTTTAAATATCGACAAGCACAGCACAGGTGTATTTGTTAGCACTGAACATTTTAACTTAAAAGTGAAGGTTCAACAAAAAACCCAAAGGCACCATTAAAGTGGAATGAAAGACTAAGTGTCAGCGCTGAGCCTTGCACAACTTTGGGTCACTCTCAACTCTCAGATCAATATGAGCTGTTACAATTTCACAGTTGGTCATGCTTCACTGTTTGACATTTGCTCCTTTAGCGCAGGTTGGGAGAGTTTCTGAATGTATGAGGCACGACAGAGAGAATGCAGTAGAGAGAGCCCTGTCGCCATATGGGAGCTCACATTGACAACTCCAATGCACAGTTCCACTTGGCATGCAGTTGACAGTGTCCACTGAAGAGTAGCTGCAAATGAGTCCAGTCTATCTCTCAGTTCCCCAGGCGGCAAAAAACCCCTTTCCTTACCTCCATCAGAGCATTATAGAGACCCTCAGGTGGTGATATACAAACCTTAACCTGGCTCAATAGGGGACATCATGTATAATTTAATGGATCATATATACAAATGCCCTATTCCACAATTTTATTCTTGCAGAGAGTGGGATGGCGGAGTACTATAGAGTCAAATGTCTATGTACTTCAGTACAGTACTTGGTTTGAAGCGGTTTGCTTTTGCTTGGAATTTGTTTTTCAAAATAGGTCCTTGTGCTTTAAAAAAAAAAGGGATGCCCGATATCAGTGCCATATTAGAGACACAGGTTCTTAATCGGGGGTACTGAGCAATTCAATGATGACTTAAGACAAAACAAGCTTTAAAATAAGCTTAATTAATTAAAAATCAGTCAATACCTTTTTCTTTAAAAAAAACTGTTGATATCACCTAATTTTGTAATATGAAAAGTGTGATTTGTAGGCTTAATGTAAATTAATATAAGCATACAATGTTCAATTCTAAAATTGTATCTTATTTTATTGGGTAGAAGTTGTTGTGATAAAAAAAAATAGATTCGTTTTTAGCCAACCTGTTTGAAAATGCATTTTTGCAACTGTTTGGTGATGCTAGTGGCTCAGAAATGACAGAATTTTTCATCTTTATGACTCAAGGCTGGTGACTGGAAGATTGCTGGGTCAATTAACACTAGAATCACGCTATGAGCCATCAACCTTATGCCTTTGAGCGAAGCACTTCACCCTGCGTTGTTCCAGAGTGGCTGTCTCAGTGATAAATGAAAGCCAATTTGCCTAGCCCTGGTTGTGTGGCAATAAGTAAAGATTCTAGATTTTATTCTCAAGCATGTAGACTGACCCCCCTCATGCCTGGATCGTTGGGTTCTCTTGAAGGACTAACTTCCCTGCAGCATGGCACCTTGATAATCTGTCTCTAATGTGGAGCAAGCCCATTGGCTGTTTACTCCTCATTTTACCAAAGTTATTCAGCAGCACATCTGTCACCAAGGTAAGGTGCTGTTTCCCCTGGGCAGTGAGCTGAAGATTTACTGCTACACACTGATGACTGTTGGTGTGCTTCCAGTCATCTCTGGGAAGAAAGTTAGTAGTTATTTTTGAAACTTGAAAAATGATACTTTAATTTGCTTCTTCGGCCTTGTGCTTTGTTCTTGCATTGTGTTTAAGAGTTCAGCACAGAGTAAGGTCAGAAACTACTGTGCAGTGAAATTACTTCCCACAAGGATGTGTAAACTCATGCATTATGCTTCATGGAACCAGCTATTGTACATGCCTAAGAGAGAGCAACCAAGGATATTCTCTGAAACAATAAGCCATTTATCTTGTAGTATGGTGCCCAGTGAGGTGGTGTCTCAGTGAGAGGAAGCACAAAAATACAGCGGATTCTTCACAATCTGGTGTCTATCATGGCTTGTTTGTCCTCTATAGGATTTTAAATGTGCAATGAAGGTAAGACAAAAAATGTCTCTCTTCAATTGTTTGCCTTCTCTTCCCTGCGAGGCCATTTCTCTCTACTTCCTGTGCCCAGAAAGCAGCAGGGCTCTGAATCAGCCATGCTGAGATCAATAGAGAGGCGGGAAGAGAAAATTACTTCCCTCTCCTGCTGGAACGTAGATTGGCTTTTCACATCTTCATTTGGAGCTTTGCGGTTGGGTTTCAATGGCTGGCAGCACTGGCAGGCGACACGGCATCTGATTCGTGGGGATGAATGGCACATTTCAGCGGGAGTCATTTCTGTTGGGAGGAAGGCAGGGTGCACTATACATGTGAGGAAAGGCCATTGTGGACGTGGGTACCTATCAGGCAGACCTGCTAGTCTAGGAGAGTGTCAGTACACCTTGGAATAAAAGGGGTAGCTTGTTGCTGTAGCGACTGCTGGATCCTTTGTTCCTAATGAGTAGAAAAAAACAGACCAGAAGATGGGTGCTGCTAGATGTGATAAGTCTGACACCAAACAGCCTGTCATTGAAGCCATTTCCTGGATGGTACTAGAGGCGTGTATGTTTGGATGACTGGCTTTTGAGGAGTCAGGCATGTTATGCTGTTCGGAATTATTCAACAGTTATGTCGTTATAGGGAACCTTTTGATTTGGTACGTCATGATAATATTAAGTAAAAATAATTAAGAAAAAGGCTTAACCTATGCCGTTGAGCAGGTTAGTTCAGCAGAAAGATATAATAAAGAAGCACTAAAATCTGCATGCTACTGGTGGCCTTCTCCCAGGTGACAACGTTACAGTCCTTTTCACAAACCATAAACTTGCATCACTTGGTGTAGGACACAGTGGTTGGCTGATGAGTGCTGTTCAAAGTGCCCTCTGCACTGCTGACTGAAACCCCTGAGGGACGAGTGTGTACCTACAGCACCACTCTGAGATGGCAGCGGGTCCATTGAGAATATGACAACCCTGCAGTTAATCATAATTTATTGCCATGATAATTACATTTTAATGTTAGCCTAGCACTAATTGTCCCCTGAGGTATGGCCACAGGAATCACTGATGAACAAAAGGGCCCCAGTTGAGGGGGACATGCTTTATAGAAAGCATCTAAATGCACTCATGCTTAGACATATTTCAGAATGTAAGGATTTGCAGTTGTAAACCGTTACGACTTTTTGCATTGGCATGCATTTATAAGCACTCTAATAAAAAGCATTTCCTTGCATCTCACAGGCTCCGACCTCAATTTCTGTAAGACTCAATGATAAGTGGGCTAAGCACAGACCTTCCCAGATATATTCAGCTCTCGATAAACCCAAACTAATGAGACCCCTGGGATGATTTCCCTGTAGATTTTATAGTGGAAGCGTGTTCCCTAAATGTAGTTTTGTTACATGTTTCTGGTTGAACAGCAGATGTTGCATCCTGTAGGCAGAAGGTTAAATTGAGGATACATCGCCAATTCTAGGCCTATATGGATAAGGAGTTTGAAATCGCTTTCGCTGACATATGTTTGTTGGCTTTTTGCTTTATTATTTAGGGAAATAGATGCTTCTTAGATCACTGAACCAGAAGCAGTTGAAAGGCAGTCCAAAGATTAAACAAGACAGGTCTTCCTGATTAGTTCTCCTGTCTGATCACACTGAGAATAATTGTAATGCTTATCACAGAATTTACAAAGAACAAGCTCTATACACAAGGCATCCTTTGATTTAACTTTGTAATGTTTGTTTTGGGTTGACCCAGTGGACTAGAGATATTTATAATTAATAAACGGTTTATTTATTGTTAATAATTTTAGGTATGCACCATACCGGCATATCATTTATTAACTGATAAAATATTTTTTTTGCGTATATTTCTCATTTGCCTTTTTACATCGTTAAGCTTTGCAGCCATTTGCACTCACTTAATGTTAATTTGTCACATTTATTAATTATCCTTAAGGACATTATTAAATTAATATCCACACTGTACATTAAAAGGATGTGATGCCAAAATTAACTCGCAAAATCACTGATAATTAATTTTCACAAAATACAGAATTTTAATATAATCTACATTTATAATCAACCAGAACGTTAATTTTAAGATCATTTAAATGATTAAGTCTAGCATTTGTCAATTAATTAACTTCAAAACAAATGAAGTCAGTACATGCAGTTGGTGAAAAGTACAAATTTCACATGAAGCTGGATGTCATGTCTAATTACAAACGTGCACCTGGCTTGCTTTTGAAAAATGAAATGGACTTAACATAATCAATGTGGAAACATTTTTCTAGCAATTGCGTTCACGGCAAACACTGCGTTAGTGTGTTAAAGTAGGCTACAACATGACAACAAGCATTGTTTATCCGTCAGTCTTTCTGCATCATGCCACATTCATATTCCTGTGTTTTACCCATTTGTCAGTTGTCAGCTGGCACATGAGCTGCTGCACCATACCCTCTGGAATCAAATACTGCTATTACTAGCAAGAAATCCAGGCATTTTGCTGAGGTGAAAGCATTGCTTCTCTTGGCTCCTTTGAGAAAGCAAAGCTCTGTAAAAAGCTGCACATTTAGTCACTCTCTGGTGTTGTTCACTAAATTTAAGCTCGGGGGAAGTGAGAGAAAGCTGCTATGCAGTCTGTTACAGGTTAACACTTACCTTCTGGTTATTTGAGACAACATAAGAAATGGCTTTGTTCTCACTGATGCTTTCGCAGTGAATTAGCAGAAATTGATTTGTAGATGAATATCTTATTTGTCCTAGTCGTCTGTGAATGTTACATTCATCCTCATGATTTTCCCCATCATTTCTCTAAGTATCATTTATATAATCATCTTCTATTCTGTTTTAGTCAGCGCCCCTGCTTTGTGAAACGAATAGGAGAATTCAATAACATGCTGTAGAGGACACAATAAAACGGTCTTTTCTTTCCTCAGTGGATTGGTGAAAGACCTTTCCAAGCTTTTGGTGGGTTATGTGGTCATGGTCCACTGCTATAAACTTGGAGTTATTGCTTTAGACCTATGTGCCTTCCTTGCTACCTTAACATTCTGCTAAAATAAACCACTGGGGCTATAAAAGCAGCCAGCAGTTAAGCCACTTTACAGTGGCAGCATGCAGTGCCTGTAAATCTAGCAGCAGTCATTATGTCTCAAGGCCTGCTGCGACTGCATCAAATGAGAGATTTATGCTGTGATAATGACAACTTTTGTCTGGGATTTTTAAGTCGTTGATGTTAGCCCACGTAGATCCACTTAAGAGTTTGACAGCAAGCAGGAGGCCTCATTTAAGAGACCACCATACAGTCAAATCAGAGAATTAAAAATGTCTTCTTTAGTACTTGAGGGCTAAATGCTGTCATGTCTCTAGCAGTTTTAAATTGATATGTCATTTAAAATCTTATTTTATGAAGATTTCTCTGTCATTTTGTTTTGTATGTCATTTTGTTTGCTTTATGTTATGTTGGTTACAGCTCAAGCCATTTGTAGTATAATGTTTGTAGAGATATTTAATTAAAATGTCAGTAATATGTAAATTTGTCATGCTAGTTGTATAATTGACTCGACATGAGCTACTATATGGTCAAAAGCATATGGATGCCTGTATGGGTATCGATACAAATTTGCTGATTTGACTATAATCCCTAAGATTTTGATTTGAGAAACTCTAAACTCCACTTTAAATGTTGACTACGGTACAAAAAATACACACACATACAGTATATATTTTGAAAACATTCACATGTATTTATATAACTCTTAATAACTCTAATATCTCTCTGTTAATGCTGTAAATTGTATAGGGCAGTAATTCAGACTGATTCAAACTTGTAGATCTTTTTTGAATTTTTTTTTTTTTTTAATTCTCTGAAAAGAATAATTTCATTTTTTCATAATTTCAATTTGCAATAACATTTACATAATTGAAGTTTGTCAAAGTATGTCTACTTAACATCTATACATGCCTTCCTTGCGATTACATTTAAACCAAACTGTCTATTAAGTTTCTTAACAGATCAAATCTCTTAACCTCTTAAAGTCAGCATGAAACGGAAGTTGAGATTGTCGAAGTTGTCCTTTTTTCCAGTGTTTAAAATTCACCAATTCCTTTTTTTATTTCCAATTTTCTTTTTATATATATACTTTATATATAAAGATGATTCTCAACTGTTATACCAGAGTTATTCGATAAACGGGCCTCGTCATTATCTATATCTATGTATCTATAATATGTACAGTGTATCTCCCAAATTGTAATAAACATGCTTTTAATCCCAGTAGCCTCATTGAGGACATGAAATCAACTTCCTGTTTAGTAACCGAAAGTAATATTTTGATCTGAAATACCCAAAACATTTTCCTGAGATGTTGATTTGTGACACACAATAAAAAAAAAGTAGATAAAAAAATAACTACAATTATGATGATATTTGCATAAGAGTGTCACTAAATTGATTTCAGACATTTTTGAAGACCAAGGAGAAGGAGTGATCATGGTGAAACCTCCAGTCATTTTGTATGTGCTCTTTACAGGTTATCCAGACTTTAAAACTGTGACATGTCTCAGAGAAATTCACTAAAATATAACGTCCACATATGAGGATGCAGGGTCGTAAGAGGTTAAGCCGATTTAATTGGGATGTAGATATTTTAATCACTGAAAAATTGTTCTCAGATCAAACGAGGCTTAAAAAAATCTTAGAGAAAACACATTATGTTTAATTTTCCTGCATTTGCACAATATGAAAAATGTAGTTTGCAGTACTTGGAATTTACGTATAAAACATCTAAATGCAGATTTGATGTGCAAAGTGAGCCTCATTTATTTTATTTATTCATTTATTTAAATTTTTTGATAAGAAATTCAAACACTTTGAAAATGTGCTTGAATATGACACTGCTTGGGGCCTGGATGAGATGATATAAAAACAAAATCATTGCAAGACAGAATTAATGTAATTGAGGTTATGGAAAATGAATACTTTACTACAGATATATTTACTGAATATTCACATTTTCCCCCTAGAATTTATCTGCTCATAACAGAGTGTTTTTCAAAAGGCCTTTGTCAGCACTGCATGGGACGTTCAGAGAAAAAGACAAGGGAGGAGGGTACAATGACCGTTTCCTTCATTCCATTCTCATGGCCTGATTAATTAGTTTGAAGTTATCCATGAAAGCAAGACCATGATAAGAGAAGGAACAAATAAAAGCCTATTACAACTCTCTCCTTCATAGAACAAAGAATCAAAGTTGAGGAAGGCTTACTGCATTGTGCTGCCTGAGTGAGAAGGTTGATTTTAGTTGCAGTTTAAAGTTGTTTTACATTATACTCTAGTCATTCAGCAGTGGCCAAAAACAAAACCAGTACGATAATTATTCAACATACGGTATTACTTTTCTTTAATTCATTTTCCCGTGGTTCTAGAGTAAGAACGAGGGTTTCCTTTCAAATCAAATTTCCCATTTAATTTTTCTATTCTGCCCGATGCTAAACAAAAGGCGGTTTTATCTTCAGAGGAATAACAGTGCTATGAAATGCTTGTACTTGTTTAGCAGACCCTCTTGACCTGCAAACAAAAAAGAAATTCAATGAAAATGATTTCACTGTCAATTTTGCAGATGACTCTAGTCTAGCTTCTGCTCTTGTTGCCACACCATCACCTTCTGACCTCAAGGAAAGTGTTTTTCTAGAAATACCCTGACAGCTGGCTGGTGCCGACTAATTACGAATTGATCAGGCTGTGAATACCTCACAGGGCCCCTTTGGATCCCCACCTGAGTCATTTTGTCTTTCCATAAATACATTCAGAGATTAAAAAAACAGAGGTGAGACCTCAGTGGTCGTTTATGACAACAAAAACAGCTTCCATCTTTTATATCATCCTCAGTCTTTTAGAAGAATCAATAGACTGCAGTCAAAGACCTGTCCTTCTGTTGTCACTAAATTATCTATCTTTGATTCCAGTCTGTATTTTTTCATCATTTTTAACAGTTTCCTATGTTGGGCTTTTCAGAGAGAAGGTATAGGTGAGATTGATTTGTTGCTAGTGGACATGCCATACACCTGGCTCCTCTACAGACATGTCAAGAAAGCTTTCAGAAAGCTTGCCACGGCATTGGACTTTGCTGTCATGGTGGTAATTGACTGTCAATTGTAAACTCAAATACTCCACAAAAGTCAGTGAGGTGGACGACGAACCAGGATCTGTGTCTCTCAGACCCTATTATTCCAGTTAGTTTTGGTGGCAAAATGTCACAGCTCAGCTGCTCTATCTCGTTCTCTGAGCTGGAATTAATACTGTTCGTTTGGTTCAGACACTCGTCAAAGGTTAATTACTTTGCTGGATTATGGAGAGGTGTTCTCGCCACCTGCGTTAATCAAAAAATGTGCCAGATTTAATGGCTAATCCTGTTAGCACTTATTACCTCTTACATGTGCCAGTCATCCTCTACATTTATGCTCTGATTCACATTTATATTGATTTTCATAATATAAACAGACACAATCTGTAAAAGCATAACAGAGTAGAAATACCAATAAAAATGTGTTCACCAAAATTACTTTCTTTCCTGTGTTGTGGAACACAAAAGAACACATGAAGAATGTGTCAGTGGGGTCCAAAAACACCATTTGCCTCCATTTGCTTATTTTATGGACAAAAACATACTTTTCTGAAGTCATACGGGTTTAGGAAAACATGTGAGTCAGTAAATGATGACAGAATTATCCCTATGGACTATATCTTTAAAGGCAAAAATATTGTCCTTGCAGTCGGGGTTGAAGGAAACATTGGTGTTTTTTCTATAACAGAAATAATGAAATGGACGGATAGAAAGGGCCAAAGATAGATATATCATTACATGGGAAAGAAGAAGAGAGGCACAGCCTCATTAAAGTGTCTAGGAAGCTGCCTCGCAATTGTGACACTGAAAAGGACACAGGTGAGAGTGCTTCTTTTAATGACCAGAGTCTGTGATGTTACCTGTCGACAAGATTTTGGGTCTGGAGAAAGCTATTAGGTTGAGAACTGGGAGAAAAGAAAGCTCTGTGAGCTGCTAGTGTTTATGTATTTGTTCATGTTCACCATAACAGGCAGAATTGGTGTGCACAGATCATTCTAATCCTGTTTTTTGATTTCTTGACATTTACAGACTTAAATCATGGATGCATTGATATGTTGATGGTTTTTTTTTTGATGCTTTACAGATTTATCTGTCCATCTATTTGGGGTGTCACGGTATTGACGTGATATTCTATTTAGGGCACAAAAAGTAATTAATTTTGCACCCTGGCAGCGGTAGTATTTTCCAGAAACAACATTTTGAAGAAATGACTAACTACTAGCTCTGTTTTAGGCACTTACCCAAGAATCAGCATTCAAAGTATGCTCTTGTGAATGAGAAATCTTGTTTGTCTTTGGTGCTTACACTGTGCCGAAGCTTGTGGAAACACTCAAACATTTGCTTTGACTTCTGTTGGTAGATATGGATGTTGTCAGAGTGTGGCAGATGCTTCATCAATGCAGTTTTTATACTATTTTAAGTAAGACCTGACATTTCTTGGGTATGATATTGTTTGTGCCCTTTAGATTTCATCTCTATTTTATCTCTCTATTTTTTTTTTTAATTCTACATATGCTGTTGAATTTCCTGAGTAGTTTTGACATTATTCAAAGGCAAATCCAACTGAAAAAATGGGAAGGATTGTGAAAGATTGTGTTATTGACACTAAGCTCTGATCCAAGCGACTGTGTGTTAAGTATTTGCTGGTCTGTATAAGCCAGATGACTCATTGTTTAGGGATTGAGTCATGAGATTGTTCACTCTGGGTATAAATTAGGAAGAGTATGCATATGCAGATAATTATTGACTGGTTTATACATTTTATTCAAAGTACATGAACATGGCAATACTTTGATGGACTTATTGATGTCCAAGGCATTTAATTTCAGACTGATTCCTGCTTAATTGATGAGGAAAGATTGTCCTCGGGTCTACTGAATGCAGTAAAAAGCCAGTGTATCAATTTCCAAAAGATGCCATTTTGCATTCCAGTCAGCTTTTAAGTGTTCTTGTGTGCCAAGATGCGCGGTGTAACTTTCTCTTTCTTCCGGTTTTGCTCTTCCCCTTTCATACGGTTTAAAGTAAATACAAAATCCTCGTAGATATAGCAGGGCCACAGTTGAGGATTTAGGAGATATAAATCTGACTCTTTCATTGCTGTCTCTCTCAGGAAATGTGCATACCAGAGTGAAGAAAAGGCTGAAGGAAAAAAGGTGTGAGAACAAAAGGTTCTGGTGCCTCTACGTTATTTTTTTTTTCCCTCTTTCGGTGTAAACAATGAGACAAGGACAGATTTTCAGAGCCACTCACCCCAGGAAGAGATAAAATATGTTGCTTTTCCACATCATCCTTATGTGTTATTTGTCTGCCATACTCATCCTTATTTGGCTGTTTAAAAAAAAAAAACTTTCCTTTTTAATGAAATGCAGCGTAGGAGGTTTAATTTACTACAGTGAAGGTTGTTGTCTTTTAAACAATGTAATCAAGATACAATTGTAAATCATCTTCAAAATAACTGCTAAAATACATAAAAAATTAATTCTTTATAATGCAAAAGGAAATCTTTTCAAATCTTCAAATTTTACAACGTGTTTTTTTTTAGATACTTTCAGTTCTACTAAGAAATAAATCTGCAGAGTTTTCCTAGCTTTTCATGATACAGTTCACTGACATTTTGGAAACCGTGTTGGTGAGTGAACAATATCAGCATAAATTGTCCTGCATTTACACTGATGAGGGGCAACACAAACTGCAAAACATAATTGTACAACATAAAAACCCATAAAACATCTCAAATTAGCCTAAGCTAGTTTGCTAGTATTTGCAAAGAGGTTTTGGTCACGTTTCAGGGTAGGGGATCAGCTAACATCTAACCATTCAGTCATAACTGAATGTTATTTTAATGCGTTTATATCAAGTATCGATAAGTTTTATGTTGCTATTGTCTAACACTTTCCAAACTTTTGAAGAGCAGTCCATGCAAGCTGACTGGTTCCGCTGCCTCAAGGGGGTTAACACCGCTCGAGCGCCCGAGGGACCACTCTCATCATTAGAGCACTATGGGAACTCTAATGGGTTGGGGTTATGGGGGCAGTCTGTGGAAGTACAGACACGAAGAACAGCTATCCAGGCAGAGTTGTCAGACATCTCACTCCCAGAGGATTCACTCACCTATGTGACTCTTGGTCTCGCATTCCCATAGGCCTGGCGTTGTTTTACCTGACCGGGTAATGTTTCATCCATGAAAATGGCACTCGCTGATTTTTCATGCTCCATCTGTGATTATAATTTCATGAGCGCTTGCAATTCACAAAGTCAGGCTGAATAGCACTTCCACTTCCCGCTTTAAGCGCAAAACCAAACTCGCAGTTATTATCCCACAATAGAAGTTGAAAAACAAATGTTGGTGCAAAGAAATGAAACAATCCCAATATATGCACATAATCAGAAGAGGTATTACACTGAAACCAGTGCTTTAGGGAAATATGCACAGCGATTTGCATAGTTTTATATTGAACAGATATGAACTACTGTGCAGCAGATTGACCCGAGTAGGAGTGGAAGAGACGTTCTCATGCACCCACACTCCTCATGTTTCAGATTTTCTCATCAACTTCAGCCGCTCTGTGAGATTGCTGGGAGGAGCCCTGAAGGTGTCTCTGAAAATGCCGTTCAAGAGGCGGATCTGTTTTGAAACCCATCTGCCTTTTACCTCTGCCCAATATTCTCTTGGCACAATTAACTATTCCTGTCATGCAGCCTCCTGTTATAGCGGGCTTGAATTGGCAAAATGGGAAAAGGCAAATTGATACTTAGATATGAACATAATTAGACAGATGTTAGACGGCATGCTAATCTCTGCCGAAAAGTAACAGTCTGGCAGTACAAAGGCAGAAAACTAAATTGTTTCCTGAAGTCCGAAGGCATAATGCAACGCATTAACGCATTCATCATTTATAGACTTGATCCTGGAGGCCTTATAACACTGGAAAACCAAGACGCGTACACAATCCACAGTGTTAAAATTGTAAATAATGTTCAGACATGGACTATCGTTTTGTCTGACCATTGGATGATATAAAAAATAGGTTGGTTTTGCAATTCTGTTTAACATGCCCGTTCCAGAAATGTATTGTTTGTTTGAATCATGTTTAAGACCCTGTTTACACCTGATGTTAACCTTGTTAATGAATTTGATTGAACTTCTTCTGGTTTTGTGGCTGCATACTTAATTTATTTTCAACACAAACAAGATATTTCTTCTTATTGCGGTCAAGCTCCTTTAATACCCCAACTTGAGACGTGTGTGCTTTTACATAATCTATGTCACTGCGTATTTTAAGGTGATCTGATCACAGACATTTCACTCAGCAGAGAAATCGGAAACAAGCAGGAGTCTGAAATAGCTAAAAAGCGCTGGACAATTGCAGTTTATTTCTCGAAGGAGAAAGTAATATGTCAGTTGTACATTCTTGTTTGCATGTAGTAGAATGTCAATGCTGGTCCGGATTGGCAAATCACATTTTCATTACAGGATACGATTTTTAATAAATCCTCTCACAGGAAAAAAAGGGTGGATTTTAATTTGAACGTCAGTTACCAATTCATACCAATTAATTTCATACATTATACTTTTTTGGAAATAAATGACCTGAGTTGTAAATGCTTTTCAGTGCATGATGTATTCATTTATTTATTTTGCTTAAAAATGTTTAATGTGGACATTGCATTCATTTATTGTGAAGTTGCTAACAGCACTAATTTTAACTTCAAACTACATAAATAAATAAATAAATAAAAGTGTCTGCAGAGTCAGACAACCTCTGCAGGTGCTGATGCTTTCCACACAGCATCTCTGAGAAAAAAAAAAAAGGCTGCATCTTATAACTGCTGCGCTTTTCACCTGAGGCAATGAAAGCACACCTACCACCTACAATACAACATAAATCATAAAATAAAAAAAAGTGTATTTCCACATATTGCCTCAACGATTACACGTGCTCATACTTAACCTAACATTCGCAAACATTAAGTACACATGCTGTAGCAATATGTGGCAAACCTCTTTCACCACAAGAATAATGCAATTAATTTTCAGTTCATCTTCAGAAGAAGCATATGACGTCAGATAGCAGAGTTGGGAATTGTGCAATGTTCTATAGCGTATAGATGTTAGCGTACAGATTTTAATACCCATTTTGAATGGGATAAAACAAATTATCCAGTGCAGTTTTTATTAGGGTTGTAGAACCAGATTTCAGATTTAGGTGAACCTTCATTTTAACCTTCGACTTAAATGTGATTGAAAAATCCCTAACCCCAGTAACATTTTACTATGAATGCTTTAAAAAAAAAAATCCCATTTGTCATAACAGTTTCTGTTTTGCTGATTGCATTTGTAATCAAATACTCAAACGCATCCCTGCGTGTGGTCTGTAGATGATTCAGCCCTTGAGGCCAGTTATTTATTTAATAATCAATTCATCCGACTCCGTAAATGAATGTTGTTGTATTGCCTACAAAACCACAAGCTATTCAAAAACAAATTTGTGTCAGACTGGCTTTACAATCGCTGAATTTAAGTAATGTATATTGAACTAATCGCATTGCAAATATATAACATTGCTCGATGATTTCCCACTGAAGGATTTTGTAGATGTTGATATATGGAAAATAAGGGGGGAAAAACATGAAGCTTCATCCTCACACCTCCATACACACCTCTGCTATGCTCGAATATGACTCATCCTTCTGTTTAGTCTGACTAGCGTTTTGTTCCTGACAAGAGAGATTCACACATGAGGACCACACTGTATTTTTTTCCCAAAAGGCAAAAACACATCCAGCCTTTGCATTAACAGATACAAGTTCATTTTTTGTCTGAAATTATTTATTTTATACCGCTGCATCTCGTCTTTAGTTTGCAGTATTTACATTGTAACTGTCTCACAAGCACATTCTGATCATGAATGAGAAAACTCAAAAAGTATTACAATACCAGGAAAACACTGAAATTCTTTATAAACACTTAACTCTCTCTCTCTCTCATTGAAGCAGACATTCCTCCATTAGAATGTCAATGACAAAACACAAAGCAGATAGAGATGATTGCAATCTAAGTTCAAAGGTAAAACGCACATTTAATCTCAGCATTCTTACAGTGTAGGTCATTGCATGTGGTATAAAATGAACATCTGAAAATGACTAGTCACTATGGAAACGTAAAATGGGGGGGGAAAGGACCTGGCTGACACACAATCAAGGGAGGGCAGACACTGACACTGGTCATTTAGAAATTAATGATGCAAACACACGAGGGGGGAAAAAAAAACATAAATGGCTTGATAGCATGTTAGCATCAATTGAGACCTTGACGGAAAATAAAACCCATTTTCATTTCAGCCAATTTAAGTTTTCGCATGTGTGATACCCTAATTTGTGGTTGGTAACCCAAGTGTTAATCTTATTTTCGCCGCGCTTAAAAATAGCAAAGATTTGCTTGGTCAAGCTTCAGTGGTTGCAAAGTAGCATACAGTGTTATTTGTAAAAAACGATTGCTATTTCCAGCTATGCTCCAGAGACCAGACACTTCTACGGAAAAAGCCATTATGGGAAGCTAATTGTGAACCGTAAATGTCAGGTATGACTAATGCATGACCTGCGCTGAGAGACTGCAAGTGTCCCACGTTGGCTTTCAACGCTTTGGTGGTTGCAGTGGAAATGCATTTGCTAGAGACCGCAACAAAACCGGCAGGTCTTAAGTGTGTGCTATGCACCACAGGCTCAGAGGAAGCAGCAGAGGTTTGCGTTTAGCCATACAGGCATTATTTATCCCTGCTGTGCATTTTGCTACATACTATTTCAAGTATGTGAAGGGTGGTGTATTTGGATAAAAACCTACAAAACTTCTGAAATGAGAATTTATTTTTATTCTCAGGTGCTTCGTTTTGGTGTCATACGAATTAAGTGTAAGGGTAACACCAATAGAAACCTGTCCTTCTGTACACATTTTCTCTGATCTGTTGCCTTTTTTTGTATTTTTTTTATTGTATTTTTATTACAGTGTCCAATGTCCAATGTCCAATGTGCGTTTTTTACACATTGAAATAATTCATCGGTATAATAATAGCAATAATGATACTTCACTCCAGGCAGAAGTAACTTAAGTCCAATTACAGCTTGTTCCTTGCTGTTGCTCAGTTGTACTTACAATTTAACATGAAGACTGTAATGCATGATCTTTACCTGTTTGCTTTTTCACAATGAATGGATCACCACACCAAGTCCTTGTCAATTTATTTCTCCAGAAATCAAAAAGAAAGCATCTGCAACCTGTAAGTTGTGTAAGTACTGTAAGTGAGGTATTCTGTTTTTGTGCCTAGTCCTGTGGAATTTTTTCAAGAGTAGTTTTTTTTTTTCTCTTAAGAATAAATTGAGGCTAGAGTTTAGTCTAACTTTAAGAGGTTACTTGCAATAATCTTCTGAAAAAGAAAGAGTTTTATACTTGTGTATGTTTTTGGGAATCCAACCTCTTAAAGGCGTCACACTGTAAATATTTAAGCTTGTGTAGAATCAGGGTATTCATTGCTATTGGGTATATCAAATCACCATGGGAAGCAAAATGCGGCCCATTTCATTTCTGATGGTTTCCAGCGGAGGTCTGTACCATAGAAATTTAGGTCAACCCTGAATCACTATTTAGCCACCAGAGAACCCATAGTTTTCATGTTTTGAAGTTCTTATGCGGATGACTACACCAGATTCAGTCTCCATTATTGTTGAAATAGACTAGGTGACCTTTAACTCAACATCCCCCGTGTGTTCGTTCTCATGCCTGCGAGCTTCGAGACATCCAATACATTATTAATCGATTCAATCTGAGTCCCTTTCACCAGAAAACAAAACCTGCCTTTTTGTTCAAACATCCATCTTAGGATTTGAGGAAAGTATATAGTGTATTTTTCAACCACCTGTCTGTGAGTTTTGCCAGCATTTTTTGTTTTTGAAATCATGAGACATTAAGTGATGCATCTGGGGAGTGAAGGGACACGCCGCCATACCATCCACATGTACAGTCATTTCATTTATGTTCAGTTCAGGCGTCTGGGAGAATCTGTCAAAGTCAAGCAAATCCTTACCGGTATAAAATAAACATTTGTTTTCCTTGTTATCTCGTTTTTCTACAATCACATAACTCTTGGAGCCTATGTTGGGTCAAAATGAAGATTTGGACTTTAGACAAAACAAAATACAAAGAATATACAACACAAAGCATACAGCCCTAAACAAGTGGGGACGACATACAGGTTGTATATAAGTGGTGCTGAATTTCACAGATGAATTTCAGTTCATAGATGTGGACCACATCGTCTTAGTTATTTCTTGTCCTGCATTTCTGTTTCGTGATTATAAGCATTTGTGTATGACCTCCACATTCGCCTTTTATAACATACAAAGCTGTGTTTCTTCGGACAACATTCTGTCCTTTTTAATGGTGCTCACAGACTGCAGTTGGTATATTCAGCAGTGCTGGTTTAATTGGGCCACACGCATATACAGGGTTTAACGGAGTAAGTAAGTAATGAGAGAGAGAAACGGAGAACGACTTGACTTCTCTTTAAGGTTCGGAACGAAGCACAGTTGGAAAGGGAAAAACAAATCCAAGGGCACTTAGTCCCTTTTGATCCTTACATGTGTCCTTTGGAATAGCTTCCCTTTGGGTTTGGTTAATTGGATTGCTTATTTGTCGGTAGTTCACCTGAACTGCTCTCAGACTTAGTTAAGTTTTATCCAGTGTGGTGTGACACAAGGTGAAGCTTACATTTATATATTATGACTGAGGTGATAAAGTCCCCAGTTCTTCTGGTTCATCCTCTTCTGGTTCATCCCTTTCTCTGATTTGGGCGGACAGGCAGTCCACGGGGAGGGATGAGAATGAGACATTTAGAAAAAGACGGTTGTGTAGTAGCGTGGAGTTCTGTAGTCCTCCTCTGGCTGTGCTAAATGTGGCCTGGTTTGGACAGATACGCAATAAGGGCCACCACTACGCCCACGTAGACCCCCGTCCCAATGGTGATGGAGAGAGCGGCTAGGAACAAGGCTCGTCTAGATGCAATGCTGGCCAATGGGAAGTCTCCCTTGGTCACGGCTTTGCTGGTCTGGAACAAAGAAAGGGAATGGTGAGAAAGAAGCAAGATCAAAGGGATACATTGACCTGTTTTCCATTCAAGGGTAAATTGCATTGAACTATATAGTGCTTCCTTGATGATGCTAAGGGCTGAATGGAATATCGGAAATGTTCTTACGCACAGTGCCGAGAGAAACATCATACGCTTTTACGACATTTTAAAAATCCATTCGACCCACTTTGAAGGGCAGTGTCACAAAGAAAAGTACCTTTTTGAATGTATAAAAAATTAAAGCAGCCTTTTAGGTAGCTATGTGAATAGACGGCTGGATGCATCTAAAACAGAAAATAAAGCTAAATTCTGGACATATTCAGCAAGCAGGATATCCGTGGAGTCTTAATAAACATTAAAATGTCTTCAATTCACTTTTCAAAAATGTGGACATTTTTTTTGTCTTTTAGTTGCTGTTGTAGGTGAAACAAAGAACCGATATAGATTTGCCTTTGCCTTTTTGCGGTTGGATTATGTTTATTAAGAATATCAACTCAGAATATAAATGAACAATAAAAAGGATCTGTTTATATCCTTAATCATAATAAATCAAAGTAAAGTTTTAAAATGTAGAAAACAAAGATAACAAATTAAATGATATTATGTTATTGTTGTTGTTATTGTTATCGTTATCATTTCCATTTGTGTTGTATTAAATGAGAATGCATTAAACCCAGATGCGTGAAAATTTTTCAGAAATATTTGACTTATGGCCAACTTGCAAATCGAACCAATATCTTTTAAAAAAGTTAGGCACAGCTTCAGTAAATATATTCATTTCACAAAGCACTTGTACCGTTTATGTACTTTTTTCATTAAAGATCTTTTGATTTTTTGATTTTTTTTTTCCCCATTGGGAACACTTGATATTTGTGTTTTTGTTATAATTGTCATTTGCTTTGTCGCTGCCGCTTTCACCTTGTAAACCTTCCTAAAAAGCACCTTTTGAGGTTTCCGTCACGATCAGTGATGCAGCAGAGATGCGAGGGAAAGCAGTAGCCGGCATTGCACAGATGTTGTGTTTGTCAACTACTAACTTCTAGCATTGTTGCTTTCTTGTTATAAACATTGGTGTCAGGAGGGATGAGCAAAATGCGATACAGAGATCAGAAGAAAATACAATTTTGCTCGTGATGCAGCTGTTGCAATTCTCTCGGTAAATAGCAGCACAGTTGCTTTGTAGAGTAAAACACTCAGTCTTGTACTATTTCCCCCTGTGCGTCTTAAAGAAACGACATGTGACTTGAAGCGCCAATGAATGTCCTTATCTAATGTTTGCAGTTTCCATTTAACCCCATGCTGGAAGTACGCTGTGCTGAGAGCTATTAGGCTTAAAAAGGGAGCATCACGCCGTCTTAATTTCTTTAATAGCGAGGCCTATGGAGCTTCGTGTAATAGTTTAATCAATCCATTTCCCCGTTCAAATTAATAATTAAGTTCTACTATGATGCTCATTTACCAAGAACATGGCTCAAGGGCTGCATGAATTTAACAGGGTGAATTTTTGTAGAACGTGCAGATAACTAAACCCACTCTATTATACACAACGTTGTCTTATTTCCCCACAGCATGGTGTCCGCTACTTGTAAGCAAGCAAACATGCTTTGAACAGTCTCTTTGTGTGATTTGTGTCATGACCCTTTGGAATCTGGTGTCTATTTTAGTATCCTCATGAGCAAATGGAAAGAGTTGCCAGTCACACATGTCTGCCGCTGTGGGAGGCATCTTGCTCTCTTTGTCACTGCATCTGACCCTGTAGTCCAGGGAAAACATTATCGATTTCCTCTCCTACGCCTTGTGACGGTCAATAATGGGTTGTTTGGACACGCCAGTGCTGGAACACTAGCTGCGTCGCCATGTTAACCTCTTTCTGCACATTTGTTTTTATTTTTAAATTTGAAGATGCATCTACTGCATATTGCATATTATTCACAATGTATTTGCAGGTGTGCGTCATTAGATTAGCTCACGATCAATATTTATACTTTTATATTTTTATCATATTTTAAGTTGTCCATTTCAATTAAAGAATCGGCTTCTCCGTCTTTATTTAACTCTAGAACTCTATGTTAATTCTATTCTTTAAAAAAACCCACCCCTTTTTGTATTCTGACTGTTTTCTTTCTATTTATCATATAATAAAAAAAGACCTTGTTAACTGAGACTTGTTACAGCACTTGCATATCATTGCTCTTTTGTTGTTTCAGATGGCTTCATTTTGTCCTCATTTGTAATTTGCTTCGGATAAAAGCATCTGCTAAATAACTAAATATTATTATAATTAATGCATTCATGAATGTTCAAAAATGTTCTTGGGCATCTCTGAGTAGCCTTCATATATATTAAAATGTCAGACTTCTCCATCCATCCATGTTCTATGCAGTTGTTATATTGGTGCTTCTTCATTTAATTTGAACCATTTAAGCTTAAATACATGAAGTCTGGGATCGAATATAACCAAGAAACCGAAAACCATGCAGATAAATTCTACATAGCCCTACACTGTACTGTATGTGTAATGGTCTTTTGTAGAACTAATACTGATATTTTTATCAACTTCCTCAAAGTCCTATGCAATTCCAAGCGCTTCATTAGTTCTAAAATGAAGACAAAGACATTTTCTCAGTCTGTAGGAGTGAGACAGAGGTGGATGCTTAGAGGTAGGAGAAATTGCCTGCAAATGGTTGGCGACATTCCTCATGAACATTCAACCCTGTGCCGCGGGGAAGGTGAGAAAATCCGTTCAGGATGTTCTCGGAGGAATATTCCAAGCCAGGAGACGGGACAAAAACATTCACATTTTCAGCGGATCTCATTTCCATCCTCCTCACACGCGCGCACACACTGAAGTTGCATTCTGGAGAACCTTCACTGAACAACACCACCATCATCATAATTACTCTGGGAGAATTCACTTAGCTCCTGACAAAATAATTCACTCTGGCTGTGTCTGCCGCGGACTGAACTATAGATAAGAATAAAAAGGCTCATTCCAAAGTAGCTTTGAATGTGAAAAAGGAGCTGCAAACGTTCGGCCCGTGCTCGTTACACCCATCTGATCTGTGGAGTCATGTTTACACTATTTATATTAGAGAGTGCATAATAATTTTACAATCACACAAAGGAGAGCCGTTTGTTCGTATGATGGGTTTTATAATGAGGCACCTGTTCCGTATTATTAGAGGAAGCTGAAAGAGATCACAAACTCTTTTCAGGGCACAGCTGAAAAAGTGTTGATGAATTCATCTTGTCTGTCTCTTGTGTTGTAGCAGATTTTTAGCAGGTTTAATGGTTAGGCTGTGA
The DNA here is from genome assembly GCF_018831695.1 of Puntigrus tetrazona. Classification (NCBI taxonomy): domain Eukaryota; kingdom Metazoa; phylum Chordata; class Actinopteri; order Cypriniformes; family Cyprinidae; genus Puntigrus; species Puntigrus tetrazona. Next base: position 14,586,502 of record NC_056718.1, read on the forward strand.
ATTTGGTTGGTGGGCTCTGCACTTACCCCCTGAGAAAAGTAGAAAGCAGCAATGCCCAGAGGCCAGAAGCAACAGAGCATGGAGAAGATAGCGAGGCCCAGGTGATCACGAGGAGGGATGACGATGAAGTTGTCCTCGCTCTCGCTGTCGCTGGAGCAATCTGTCTATAACCAGAGAGAAGATTCAGTCAAATTATTTCAATTTTTTTCAAGTGATGTATACGGAGTCTGGATTACAGGATTGTTAGAAATGTGAAGTAAGGTTTTTTAATGTTTTTGAACAAATGTGGTCGGCAAGAAATCTTAAATTTCTTTTTAATTTATTTCTTCCTGTAATGGAAAAGCTGAATTTACAGCAGTGTGTATTTAGTGTCAAAGAATCTTTCAGAAATCTAATATGCTTTTTACTGCTCTGGAGATATTATTATTCATTATTATTATTATTATTATTATTAGCATTATGAAAACAGTAGTGTTTCTAAATTACTTATCTTCTGGAAACAGTGTTTTTGTTTGTTAGTTTGAATACAAAGTTTAAAGAACAGCATTTATTTCCTTTTTATAAGTCATTAGTTCAGTAATTATATTTACATAATATTTAAAACTTGCTGACTCTTTGAGGCCCAGTGTACAGAAAAATATAAAAAATTAAATGTATAATTTAAAAAAAATGTTCACATTTTGAACATATCTGAAACCCCTTCAATCTACTTCACTGGCCTGTATTTCATAATTTTTCTCCTTTCAGTTTTTCTTTTCCTTTTTATTTAATTAGCACAGATTATCATGAATAATTTTCTGTGACAATCAGCATTATCCTACACGTGTTGTTGACAAAGCCTACACTGAATCTGCAGCATTTCCACAACATTTAGTGAAGTTTTCATTGTTTGTCAGTTCTCTCCTTTGATTCAAGTGATTCACTCGAGTAACTAAAAATACCGCAGCCTCGTTGAAGAGTGTGCCAAGAGGAAAGCTGTTAGGAAAATATTTCTGTACTGATTCACAGCAATAAGCTGCAATCATCAGCAGTGAAGGATAGCTCTGTCACAGGGGTTTTATCTGTGAAAATAATAGGCCTACCTCTCTATAAAATAACATGAGATGTTAGATTGGATTTCTCCGTAAGGAGGGGGTGAAGTGGCTTGTGCACATGGATATTATGCTTTTTGCCATATAGTCTGGTACATCTCTCGGCAATAGTCAAAATACTGTTTTGTGTTTGAGTTTCAGAAATTGAGGAAACTGACATTTCCTTGTCATTCCTGCTGAAGAAATCTGACAAATATCAGTCCGTATAACCAATTGTCACACCTACACTTTTTCTCATTGCTTATAACCAAACTTGATGTTACATAACAGGATATAAATATTTCAGTCTGTTGTGTTCTGTGGACAAGCAGTTTAGTTTTTTTAAAGTGAAGCCATGCGTGGGAACTTGCGAATGAACTACGCCAGTTGATAGCATTGTTTATATGTGCATAGTTTTAGCACCTGATTCGCTTTGCAAAATAGTGTCATTATCACATCATTTTGCAAACGCAGACCTGCAAATCAGTTCTGAAAGCAATTCCTTTTGTTGTGGATTGGTTTTGAATGCTAGGCTTTGAAGGATGTGGCATACTTTTTAGAAACTGTAGATCATCGCTGCAGCAATAAAAAAAAAACCATTATAGTTATGTATGTATAGGGATGCACAGTATATTGGAATACCAATAACTACTGGATGTCTGGCAATATTATTTGTTGTATTTATTAGTATTAATTCACATTGTGTATATATTGGCTATGTAGTGGATACAATGCAATTCATAGGTTTGGTTTTAGTTTAGGTTGTGGTTCTGAAAGTTTACACTGCACGATTTTCAAAGACGTGGGGGTCACTGTTGTTTTTCCACTGCATGACTATCTGGGGTAACATCTAGTTATTGCTGTGTTCACATATGCACGATGGATCGGTGACAAGAGGTTACATGCAGCATGACTTCACAAAAGGAAGAATCGCAGACAACACTGCCTCGTCCAGGGTTGCCATGTTTTTGCAACCAAACCTGGTAAAATGTGGTGGTAAAATACAAGTGTTTTGGAGAGGTTGTCATGGCACAATTCACTTGGCAAACACTGGTCAGCAAACTGAGTTACATAGAACTCCTCCCCAAACGTCCCACTGCTCTGTATCTTGTTCTTTCATTGGCTGTAGGTCATCACCAATATATGTTTCAGGACTCCTTTCACACAGCAGGATCGTGAATCGCCAACAGGTGCAGTATGTGACTAAAAAATAGAAAATCATCGACTGGTCGCTGGAGGCTGGTTCCAAAAGGGAGTCAGTCCCATAGACTGTATAAAATGCCCAACTTTACAGCAGAAAAAAATGTTTACAGCCTGGTACAAAAAAGTGGTTCTGGTCTATACAACAGATTTTTCTCTTCATGACAACTGTGAGAGGGTTTATATATATATATATCTGCTTTTTTGTAACTCTTTCTCCATTTAATATTTTTCAAGACGCAATTTTTTTACGCAATGCCAAGATAATAAATCCGGCTCCGCCCACTTTTAGCCTCAAAAAATGTACAGAGACTGAAATGTTTTAACATGTTCAAAAATGACACAAATAAGTATCCTGCATGAATTCAAACGCTTAATGCATTGAACTAACCAAAAAAATGGAATAAAAACAGATAAGCCAAAAAAACAATCTCATCATCTCAGCGTTCAGCTGAAAGGCATGAAATTTGTGTATTATGTTATTAGTGATCTAAGCTGAATGTGAGTAATCTGGCAGCAGTGTCAAACATTTAAGCCCCAGAGCCAGAGTCCCACAGCTTGGCCCCCGATAAGCCCACCTTCTACCTCTCAGGTGCCTCTCTTGAAAGCGGGTGGGTGGGGGGTGACGGCAGATGCTGTCACTGCCTGCCAGTTTCCTGACAGGTAATGACAGATTAATGGATGGTTTTATCCTTTCAGGGTGGCAGGAGGCACAGGAAGGAAAGCGTGTAATTTATGTTACCAAAATGCCGCCCCCAGCATGAGCACGATGAGCCCTGTCCTTCTGCCCGTCTTTTCTGTTCTCTTGCAATCCAATGCTCAGCTAATAGGACTTCATCTCGTTTTCAAGGTGATCGATGTCAGCGCTTTCAAACTTATTATGTGTGTGTCATGTGTGAGGGCTCTGGATGAGTGCCCTCCTTTGGCGCAGGGGAAATTGAATCCATATACATTTGTAATTAGCTGCTTAATCAAATCTATCCAAATTCCAGTTATTCTGTCCGACACGTTTTCATCGCAGCGTAATAAGAGTAATATTGTTTCATGTCAAACTGAAATTATCCTCAAATGGCATACTTCCCACAGCCCGATCTGATGCTCACAAAAAAACGACAAGCTCTGAAATCCACACTTTTGATCTGATTTGCTGCGCGTGTGTTGAAAATCGTTGTTGTTAATTTGATTCATATCAGGTTAAAAGCCTCATGACAAAACGTTGTACAATTCTGCAAATAATTTTAAAGATATAAAGCGATTATCTTCCAGTGCTAGGGGGCACTATAACTAAAGGAAACCTCTACATTTGAGATACCATTTAGCATTATTTGTACCGTGTCATAGCATCAGCAACATCTGCTCTTTCAAATTTGGCAATTTAGTTTCTTATCTCCATTTTTCCAAAGCGCTTGGACAGAGATAATTGTTGTTTGTGGCCGTTATGTCGGAGTGCTGCCCAATTATTTTTTTTAATAAGTCTGCTGAAGCTATGTTCAGAAGCTAGTGGGTTTATATAATGAGCACTTTTGATAAAGAACTCTTGTATGTGCCAAAGTTTGCAAGGCTAATGGCATCAGATTTTTGTTTTAAGGTTTCAGCTGAACAGAATATCCATGAACAAAAATGAACATCCTGTTTTGTTTTCTGAACTTAGGCGGACTCCTGTCCGAATAGACAGTTCTTGGCTACAATAAGGTGCGATAAGGACCAGACTTTTCACCACGAGACTAAACTGAAATTAGTTCAGGTTTGGTTTTTGCCCTTTCATAAAGCAAAACGCTACTCGTGCAGTTTCATTCCGAACTGCACAAACATAGAATTTATGAATTCTTCCTTTGCCGCAGTCTCCCTTCACATCTGTCTGACTTCGAGCAGTCTGTAGGGAGAGCTGCACAAATGGAAATTGATGTTGAGGATGGAAAGTGAATGAGGCGATCTAAACAGCAACCGGTAAACTGATGGAAAGGTGTTGGGGGAGGGAGCAGGAATAGGTGGGCCATGGAATAAAAGAGCTGTCAGGTGAAAAGCTCTCCAAGGCAATTATATCCCAACAAAGGGGCAAGTAACTGCATCAGCGATGTCGTTGGGAGGTCATTGTCCCGGCAGGTGTCATAGCGTCGCTGAAAACAGCCGCATACATTTTTAATGGGACTGTTCAGAGATTATAAGCAGTTGGCTCGTGCTGGAGAGTAGTTAAGTTGTGTCATGCCAGGTGCTGGCAGCATTTCAGCAGCAGGTCATGAGGATATAATTCATCAGGGGCTTTGATTAACGTCTAGCGCGTGCTAGACAAATAAAAAATACTGACTTAGTGAGCTGTTAATAAGCCCGGCTGATTTATAGACCCCCACCACACTTACGTACGGCATGACCTGTGTTCAAGGACCACTGTGGGATTCTCAATCTCTGAGCAAATAATCAGGCTGACGTGCAGAAAAGAATAATAATTTTTCCATTTTTCCAAGCGTGTTACTTTTCTCTTCCAGGATCCACTGATTTAGCTGATGTTTGATGGCAAATGCTTGTTGATAGAGGCTTAAAGAATATTATTTTAAAAAGCTCAAGGCAGTAGTAGTAATTTATGAGTACTTGAGCTCGATACAGAAGCCTGGGATAAACTCTTGTAATTGATATTTGCAACCTCATAACTGAGATACATTAGTACAGTAATACATTTTGCGATGTTTACTCTTGCAAACCTATCCATCAACAGTTATGATAAATTAATTTTCTGTGGAATACACAGCAAGCTCATTTATCTTCAGTCTGTGTAAATAGCCTTTGATCACCTGGGAACTCGGCGTACCCTCTCGCCCACAATGTAGCAGTAATGAGATTAAGAATGGGTTAGTGTTGACAGAGTTCTGTGGGTCTTAATAATTTAAAGACTAATTAATTGCCTGGTGCCAGAGCTTTTCATTTAGGCTACAGAGGAGTGTAAGAGGAACACCATAAGTTGTTCAATAGCTGTTTCCATCCACCTTTTTTCATGAGCTTTTTCAGATATCGCGTAAAAAAAAAAAAAACGTTGGATGAAAATGCCAAGATGTGCATAAATTCTAAAAATGCACATAAAAAAAAAAACGTATGCACTCAGCTAAGTAGGCTCCGATAGGAAAAGATGTGCATGAACTACAGAGGAAACACATTTACAGAATATATTCCTTAATGTGTATGAAAAAGCCGCGTGATTTTTGCATTGGGGCAGCATAAAACTGGACCAACCAACAGACCAATCTGATTTCGCAGCAAAGTGAGTACACCGTCCATCCATTTTCCAAATTGTGTTTTTGGCTGGTCATGAATCACTGCAGTACACCTTTTATAAGTGTTTATATTCAGACTATTTTAGACTTGTTCAGGGAGTTACTGATGAGGAGTAGCCTCATACCTGCGCGATTCATCAGAGACATAACCAGAGACGAGTAGCTCCGGCTGCAATATTCTTCTGCAAGACGTACACAGTTCTGTTTATTGGCCACTAAAGAGCCAAAAGTTATAGACTGCAGCTTTAAGTGCTTTATTGTAATTGACTCACAGAACTGTGTTCCTAAAGAGCAGGCTGAAAATAAGATAAAATGGCCAAGTTTCGTCTACAGGCTCTGAAGCTTGTAATTTATTGTATATAAAAAATATGATATGCAGTGCCCTCTCCTATACTGCAGCAAATAAAATGCAACTTAATCAGGAAGTGAAGATCTTGTTCTCTAGAACTGGTTTGAAACGATGCTTTATTGGCAAACTTTTTGTGTGATATTCCAAAGTTTAATTTGTAGTTTTGGATGGAAACATAGCTTATGTTAACGTTTGAACTACGTTCCGAAACTGTTAAAACCTGCTTTTAATGATGATCAATGATGCTTTTCACTTTTTTTGTACTAAAACCCATCTGAAAGTCTTTTTATATATATATATATATATATATATATATATATATATATATATATATATATATATATATATATATATATATATATATAAAAATTTATTTATTTACTTTATGATGTTTTCAAAATTATATTTGCAAAGAAATTTTTGCCTTTTGATTTTAGCTTGCTCCCTGAAAGGCTGCTTTATTGCATGTCTTTTAGGAGCTTTATATAAAACCACATAAGCGGCTGATGTTTTGACGTCGCCCTGAAATTCATCTCAAGACTGGCATCCGGCAAGCTGGAAACTGCAGGTGCATCAAAGCTTCAGCAGAATATGATTAGAGGTTGAAGAACTTATTCGTCTTTCTTTCTGTCAGAATGGACATATTTGTGAGGCCACATCTCGACTGTGAGAGTTTGTTTGCAAGGCGGAAAGAGAGAAATTAAGACAGTTTGACAGTATACAACTGTACTCCGAAAACTCAATGCAGCCTTTTCTGCTTTTTCACAGTCAATCATCAGAGCAAGTTTTCGTTGACTACTGAATAAAATTCAAACATCTCCACTGCTGCTTTTCCGTTCTGTTTTCTACAAAGAAATAACATTTAAGAGAGAAATAATTTCTTGCCTGTTTTATCAGCTGTTTCCTCGCATTTTATCAAAGTTTGACCAGTTGGACACGTACGCATACTCTGAAAACTTTGCCCAAGTGTAATGACTACACTAACAACTGAAAGGCAATTATTCATTTGAAGGCACAGTAACACAGATGGTGTGCGAAGGCAGATGTTATCAAATGGATGGCAAAGAAAACGAATGATATTATTGACTGGAAAGTTCAGTGGTACAGATTGCCAATCATCAAAGGGTCTCCAGCTGTTAGATCATTAGCAAATCAGCGTTAGGGCATCTACAACTGATCATATTAAAAACATATACTTAATGATAAGTCATGGTTACAAGGTATTTTCACAGTAAGGCTCATTACTTAAGTTTTTTTTAAACGCTTGATTTTAATGTCATGCAGCACTATCTCAAAGTTAAAAACACCGTTAAAAGAACTCTTTAGCAGATCTCAAATACCTTGAATATCTATTATTATGTTGTGGTGCCTTCAATGGAAATTTAAAGTCTGCAACTTTTGTTACATTTGCTTTTATAGTAATTTATTAGTCATCGTTCATAAAATTTAAATAACCATTGCCTAATATCAGAGAGAATTTTAATACATCTGAAAACACCTTTAGTTTAAAACTACAGAGAGTAAAGATTATACATGGCTCCTACATTTACGTACACAAGGTGAATTTTGGCATCCTAACATCATAGTGCACCGCATGAAAATGGATATTTTAGGATTTGCAAATGATTGCATATGGTCTAGATAAAGATTCTTACAACATTTAAGTTCAGCTTATCAAAAACAACATGGATAATGAGCATGAACCATCCATCAACATAATCATCATCATCTTTTCATTTAAAGGAGGCTCACTGAGGATTCTTAAGTTAATATGCGCTGATGGGAATCTCTTAAAAATTGCAATTTAGCCATTTCGACACTTCTCTGTTGAAAGCGATGTGACAGTTTCTTATTTAATATTTACTGGATAATTTGTCCTCACTGCATTCTTTCTAAAGGGCGATTAAATCTGAGAAGGAACTAAATTGGCTTTAAAGGCATCAACTGGGGTTTAAGAAGATAAAATACTGATTTCATAACATCCTGTTACTTCTATAAAAAAAGAAAACCTAAATAAATAAATAAAAATACTAGGACTATTAGTGCCTATTTTTCACTAGAGGAAATGGTCCAAATGGGATCTGCTGTCAATCCCTCCTCAAACAAGAAGCTCTGACAGATGTGTGTGTGTGTGTGTGTGTGTGTGTGTGTGTGTGTGTGCGCACGCTTTCCAAGAGTGAGGACAACTGAGGCACAGTTCACACTTTTCTGTTGCACACAAGATCTATTTCACAACACTCAGAATAAAGAACAAGAATGGGAACAACAGAGGTGTCTCTAGAGGCAAACTCCCGAGTTCACTTTATCATTGCCACAGAGGAAGAACAAGGAATCTTAAAGCTATAGAATACAAATGAAGAAACACAAGCCTCAATGTCACAGGGATATTACTAATGCACTGTAGAATTATCTCTCAAAGGATGCTCATGAATATCCTATTATGAGATGTAAAGAGACTGTGTGAACCTGATGAATCATTAGCCATTCAGATGAATCGTTCTGATCTCACACTTGCTCACTGGAATGACTTTTATTTGACATAACTCAGCCCCAGATGGAATCTGGTGACTTGTTTATTTTCATTCACATCTGTGCTGATTTTTGAGAAAATCTGTACATTTTTGCAGCAGCCATTGTGAAACATCGACTGGTATTGCTGATAATGGATATTTAGTTGCACATATTCTGTTTTTATATTTATATTCCATTAAAAAAGTTAATAACTTAATTACGGCAAAAATGTAATATTGGTGCATCCGCATTTATCTTTAAATTGCCTACTGTGCCACATGCTGTGATCAGTAAAAAGCTGTAATGAGAAATGTCACTCACCATATAATAAAAATACAGATACACCAATATTAAAATACTGTCTGATGCTGGCCAATAATTAATTTAATTTTAAGGACGATAACTCATAAGTGAAATTAAAATTAAACATCACAATTGCTAAAAGGAATACTTAAATTGACTTCTAACATTTAAAAACGAAACATTTTAGTTGTTCAATGTGGTTCTGTTTGCATTATATGCTTAATTAATTTTTTTTATTGCTTAAAGGTGCAGTGTTTTAATTTTAGCGGCATCTAGCAGTGAGTTTTCAAACTGCACGCAGAAACGCCGACACGGAGAAAAGATGTTTGAGAAAGCAGACACACGCCAGTCACGCAATGAGGTTTCCTTACAAACGTAAATTAAGCAAGAATATTTACATAATTCTTCAGGAAATCGATATGTTATTGCAAATATTTTTACTTTTGTTCATCAGTGTCAGTGTTTTAGTCCCAAGAAATACGAATGTGACAAAATGGGCTCTGTAGAGCAATTTGTCCATTTAGGGCTACTGTAGGACTAAAAAGGCAAAATATCTTCCATGTATCTTCTCATTCTAAGGTAATAAAAACATAACGCTTCATTATGCACCTCTGAAAACATAATTTTGTATATTCTATTCCATTATTGTCAATAGGTCCTCTTTTAGGGGTAAATTCGTTTACACGTTTTGTAATGTACTGTGAAACACAGCACATATCAAGAATATATACCACACCATTTGGGCCACCGAGGTCCCGATCCCCACATGCAGAGAATGTCTTTAATATCATCAGACAACTGCAGTGAGCGCCGGAGCTGCTCAGCATGGAGCTACATCCATTGTGAGACTCCGAAAGGCCCTAAATCCTGAACATGACCTGAATACATATTCCTCTCGCTGAGCTTCAAGGGTGACAGACCCCCATCCAGCACCATTATATCCCATCAGCAGCGCTGAACACTGCCCATCCCCTCTCATTAGCTCTTGCCTATCTGCTGAAAAATTGAAGTGGTAGTTGTCACACACGATCCAATAGAGCCAGCAGATGTTGCTAGAGCATAAAGTGATGTTCTACAGCAATTTCAAACCCCAAATAGAAAATTAAACCTTTTGGAGGACAGGCTTTTGAAATGTGAAGCTTTTCCAAATAGGGTCTTATATTGTAGAGCAGGCTATAACTAGAAGCTGGTGTTCCCTGGGAGAATTGAGCTGCGATGCTTTAAGGCCACCTGTCAAGGGCCTGATGAATTAATCCAGCCGTACAAAACAACACAAGTTCGACTCGGCATCTACAAAGAAACCTTACCTCGTACTCCACGTATTCCTCTTCCTCCACCTCGTAAGACACCGTCTGGATTTTCACCTCGTTTTCGTCCAGCAGTTTCGCCTGGGGGTCCTCCGTACTGGGGGTCTCCACCGCTACGTCCTTGTCTTTCTTCTCCATGAAGGTGGTCTCGCAGCACTCGCTTTTGTAATCCTTGCCCTTGCCGCTCACGTCGTCCTTGTAAAGGATGAAGTTAGGCTTGTAAAAGGCCTCCACCGCCAAGTGAAGCGAGGTGGCATCCAGTAGCTGGGCTTTAGCCTTGCCGTTTCCTCCCGTGACCGCAACCCCACCTCCGCCGCCACCTCCTCCACCTCCTCCACCAGTCACAAAGTAGTTTATAATGTTCTCCTGGTACTGGTTGCTGTGGAAGTCGCCTCCGTAGCCGTAGTCGGCCATCACCATGTGCTTGCTGTTCTTATCCAGAAGAGGGTTCTGAAGCTCACTTAGGCTCTCCATTGTAGAAGAGCAGAGCGCTGGGACTTGGTGTTTAACAGTCGGATGGAGAATGAAGGGAAGGAGCGATGACCTTGGCTGGACTGATGTGACAGGTGCTAATGTGTTCAATAGGCCGTGAGCTGTAGGAGGAGTGAGAGGAGAGAGAAGTGAGGGAGCGCGAGTCAAAGACATGGACTATTGAGCACATGCAGAGGAAAGTTTAATAAGACCAAACTGCCAGGATAGACAGGTGCTGGGCAATGGGAAGGCAGCCATGCAGTTAACACAATGATGTCTGTGGCACAAAGAGTGGCTTAAGCTACAGTTGATCTGTGAAGATTCTTATTAGGGACTGTTACATAAATAATGCAGATTGAGGGGCTTTGCAAAAGAGTAGTGAGTGGCTGTACATGTCAGTCTGGGGAGAGAGTGGTTTTCTCTCTGGTTTTCCGCTGTTTCATTCGCATTCAAAAACCACGTCCCATTCCTCTCCACTCAGCTGATAAAATATGGTTATCAGACAGGCAGATTTCAATTAACTTCATTCTGCTGCCCCGTGACACTCACTGATAACCCTGCTGAATAGCATGCCTGAGAGCTCATATACCATGAAGGTAAAGCAGACATCTTTTTTTACAAAGACAAACTCAAACATGGCCAGTGAACCATTTCAAATGCCTAACTGGCCATCCAGAATTGAATTGAAGTGGAAATATGTTGTTAGTCCTGCATAGGCAGACCTTTGGCTGAATGTCATATCTGGTACATTTTATTTGTCTTTTTTTTTTTTTTATGTCTTGTCGTGGGGTTTTTTTTTTTTTTTTTTTTTGCAATTTCGTTTGATGGTCTTTTGTGCCTGACATTATTTATTTTGCAATAATAGACCGGCATGAAAAAGTAATAATGGGACGTCAATCTTGTGAATGACTGTACAGAAAACACTGAGGCAATAGTACGCAATTTGTTCTGATATCTCTCTTTTTAAAAGTAATATGTTATTTCACAGAAAACATCCACTGTCGTTTTTTTATTCCTTTAAATTTCAATTTCAAATTGTCAACTAAATTTTATAGTTAATAATGTATGTGACGTAATTAGATAATGTAATTAGAAGTATGACCAAATTTTATGTTGCACTGAGAATTTAGTAGAAATATGAAGGCAGTTGCTGTGCATTCATTATCAATCCGTTACATTTAAGCACACAATAGATGCTTTTATCTAAAATAACATGCAATGCATTGAATGTATACAATTTAGCATGCATTCCCCGTTAATCAAACCCATAGTGCCATACTATCTGAGCTACAGCAATGTACAAATGCTTTTCTTCTTGTTTTTTTTCATATTTTGGTGCATGTTTGTGTCATGACACGCAGCGTGTGAACTGTGGTGCATTCTAGCTTCCTATGACTATTCAAGATGAAGCAGTGTTTCCACCATCTGTTCACATGATTATAAAACTTATTTCAGCTGAAATGGACTGAAGAATCAACACATTATTAGCAAGTACAATTAATTAATCAACCATTTTTACAGAAAACTTTTAGCTTGGAGAAATCTATTAAGTGTCTAAACTCTTGTGTACTGTATATTTCAAAAGATTTGATGTCACTAATCATTGATTAGTTTTCCCTCACTGCATCAATCTGGCATTGTAAACGGACCTGGTTTTCTTGGTGAACTAATTAAAAAAACGTGCCCTTACTCAAGCAGTTTAACGTCAGCCAATCAGATTATTCTCCAGTTTTGTGCGCAGTGTACATCAGACGGTCAGTGGGCGTGCTGTCTGAGCCTCAGACTAATATGTATCTGTATCTTCAATATATGACTGATGTGAAGTTAAATAGCCTTGGAGGTTTATGATGCTCTTTAACTAAGCACATCAGTTGTACTCGGATCTAAATCCTGTCATAACTCTCCTGTGATTGGAGGAAACAGCCGTGTGGCTACAGTGGTTGGTGTGCCCTCTCTTACCTTCTCCTCATTAATCTGTGATTAAAATAGCAACACAATCAGATAGAAAGCAGATTATTTCGGAGCTTTTGATTTGATTGTGCCAAGGCCTCTGCGGATTGTCAAATGTTGGATCATGCATCAAGGAATGCTGACTTCATGCTTCACGGATTGTTTGAGCTCCCCCAATTCTCAATACACATTTCAACGCAGTCAGCATCTACTGAGCACGGTCTCCCAGTGCAATAATACTACACCATCAGAGCTAACTAATGAAAAGAGGCTCTAGTCTCTAGAGATCAAATTATAAATTAGGGAATAGATTGATGATTAGTTATTCTAGAAGCCTTTCCAGTTTGAATGTCAATCTCTCTCTAACTCTCTCTCTCTCTCTCTCTCTCTCTCTCTCTCTCTGTCTTGATGCATTGATTCCTGGACAGTTTCGACCTGCATCTTCAACAAAGTGGCTGCTGCAGATTCATTCCTCACCTCCATCGGCTTCCTCTCCCATGCTAGTCATCATTTCTCATCCTGCCTAAACAAACAAGGTCTGTTTATGGAAGACACTAGTAAACTAGTATAGAATGAATAGCGTGTGCACGGACTGTCTTGTTATATAAGGCTGAAGCAATTAAGTTGTATAACATAAAAAAAGAGAGAGAAACAGATGAAACGACAACCACAGCTTTTTTAATGATATAATATTGTAAACTAATTTAAATTAGTTTCAATTATGTCTTTATAATTTATGGCGTCTTTGCTCTCTAATCATTTGATAGCATTATTTAGTGTTGTTATTCGCAATTAAAATCAGGCCATGCTAAAACTGCCCAAACTCTGCATGTATGCCAGTATGAACTGCATTAGCATGTCACAGCAGACCTAATTTCCATTTCTGCTGCTCTGTGCTTGTAGTCTGCACCACCTTGGCAATTGAAAACAGAAAAAAATCCCTTAGGTTCTAACTGCCATTGGGATCTAGGAAATGTGAAATTTCACATGGCCTTAAAGCATTTCCTGTCAAAGGGAGACAGGCCTTGGCCTATGAAACATGCTAGCATATGCTGTTGTTTGTAGATGAAAGCTCAGTGTTTACAGTTATAGTTTTAGAATTGGTTGTGCAGGACGCTTTCATTGGTGGAAAATCGTCGTGGAATTTTAATTTAAACTTTTTTTCTTCCGTTCCTATGCAATACGCTTCCACACTTTTCTGTGAATGTGAGACAGCATATTTCATTCCATTGAAAGCAGCTGGTAATGATTGTCAATGTGTCAGTGGTAATGAGTGTTTGTTTTTCTTTTATTGAATTTAACACTAAATTAAATGTAGCGCTTTGCGGAGAAACTGAATTCCGGGTTTTATTTTATGGCCTTATTGAAGGCAGCTAGCATTTTAATTATGTGCATAATTTCACATGACAATATTATTGTAGATGATGTTATAGTTATGTCTAGTTTCAATTGAGCAAGCAAAAGTATGTAGGCAGCTGTAATTTGTCAGAATTGCCCTGTTGAAACGTTTGAACAGTAGAATTGCCTATGATTCATTTCATAATTTAGACTGAAGCTATTCAGCTCAGGATAAAAAGTGTCTTCTAAATGACAAATAAGTGTCTTCAAACAGAACTGAGTCAGAGAGTTCTTCAAATTATTTTAAATACCCGTTAAGGTTCACAATAAACTGTTCATTTCACTTCTACTTTCTTTTGTGATTCGTATGGAATCTTATCAGAGGAATTTGAAAAGAATAAATATTTAAGCCCTTCCTGGAACCATTCAAACTGGGAAGATCTTTTTTTACATTGTGATCATGGCAACCACTATTTAGCCGTTCATTATGACAGTGGTGTGTGCAGCTATAGATTTGCATCTCTAGAAACACCTGTTAAGTGTGAAAAATATCCTTTGTCAAGGTCAGGTGAGAATAAGAGTCTGAATAGCATCCATACAGGGAGAAATAAACAATATGGTAAAAAAGGCTGTTTACCTTCCAAGAAGAAGTAAAACTCGAATCGAGTCAGCCCACACAGTTTCACTGTCAAAATATACAGAAACACGGACCTTTTATCTATTAAAACCAGCAAATGATTACTAAATAAATTGACAATGCACAGATTTCTCAGCTCTTCCATATTATCTCTAATAGGGTTAAACAGGATTATAAAAGTCACCAATGAAGAAAGTCACAACGCAGAAGGTTTTCTCAGTAATTAGTATGGATATGCAAATATTAAAATTTTCATGCAAGACAAATAAAACTATTGCATGTGGTTGCAGTGACTGACTGATTTAGAACAAACAAATAACCTCTCGAGTGACACTCCATAGTGTTTCTTAATCTGCACATTGAAGAAAAACAAAATTTCAGAGCAGCTTTAAATGAGTAAATGCTCACAGTTTGTGAATAGCATTTCTTTTCCATCCAAAACAGAGAGAGGTGCAACATGCTTTCGTTCCTCATTGATTATAGCACCTTCCTCCTTGTGCTGAGGTGCAATCAAATCCCCTCGCCGGTGTCTTAGTCAATTAAGCCTTATGAGGCTCGGCCTTTCTGAATTCTAATAGGATAGAGGCTGAAAACACTTTAGCGGTGTTAATGTGTCGGCTAAAATAGATAATGGAAACTTTTGCTACTCATGTATGCACTTTAATCTCCCCGTGCACAATGTTGGTACAAGAGAGAGCCGGAAGAACGAAGTAATGTGGACTTGTAATACTAAGAGGCTATTTGTACTCTTGTGTTCATTTAATTTGCATATTTATAATTATCTGTTGATGTTGTTTCACTCATAGCCATACAACCTGGCTCGTGACTCATGCACCCAGTGGATGAAGGGTAAATCAGAGCAGGAAGATGAGAGAACAATTGCTTTTTCAGAGTGCCTTTCCCCTTTGACGACAGTGAATAATTGCTGGGCATCTTTAGCAGAAGCCTACACCATTACCATTTAACTAGCAGAGAATGATCCATTCTAAAAATAATAACAATGAAAATTAATACACCAACATAAAATAGCTATCTATCTATACACACATACAAAACATGCAAGCAAAGCATGCATATATATATATATATATATATATATATATATATATATATATATATATATATATATATATATATATATATATATATATATATATATATATGCTTGCATAATCTATCTGGATGTTCCTCGTGAACTGTACTGGACAGTGTCTTGTACTACACAGCAGGTAACTGTACACTTGAACTAGCAGAAGCATCGTGCATGAAACGATAAATCGATTTTGTCATATCAATAATGGTTACAATGACGACAATTAGCCAACATAAAATAAGTAAAAACGTATGGTGTGTCTGTAAACAACTGTTCAGGACAACTTTTCACTCAAAAGCGCATAAAAAAGCACCAAAATGTACTTTATAGGTATTCGAACTGTATAATACACTGCTTATAATTTAGACGTTTGTAGGCTACAGTAGGCTGTAATTCCTCGTAGCAGTAATTCATCTCGGCGTTTACGATACACCGAGAATATGTGTTCATTCCAGGAGACAGTTCGAATGTAAGCGCCCATATTTATGACAAATTTCATCCTCGTATTTGGAAATGTCCATGTCTTACCTTGCGACTCAGCAATCCAGGTGTCCGGCTCATTCGATTTGATTCAGTGATAATTTGACAGTCGAATGGCTTTCCAAAGAAATGTCAAGCGGTCTGAATCCGAGCCTCGCATTGCAGAAGCCCGTGAGGCGCCGGTAAACTCGGTAAACAACAATACCTCTTTATTTCTAAAGATGAACACGAGCGCCGAAACAACGAGAAGCCTGCTAAAACGTTAATGGTTGAAGCGGTTCTCGAGCAACAGATATCCTCCTTTACTAAACAGAGCCAATACCTGATAAAAAAAAGCAGGTAAATTGATGACAATAGCACGGTGAAGCTTTAAAAGAGTCGTACTGTACACCGCACCTCAGTGTAGTCTGAGTCCGCGCGCATCTTTTAGTTAAGCTGTGCAGCTGTTCAGGACCGCGCGAACTTTCTCGTCAGAAGCTTTAAAAACACACCAAAAAAATCTTTCTCTTGCTCCTTGATTTTATTTATTTCGTATGAATTCATCAAGTCACCTCAGATTATTAGTGCGCAAGTCTGTATTCCCTTTCCATAAAAGTAAGTATGTTTCGTTCTGAGAGAACGATGTGAAGACGCTGTCAGTGACGGAGCGAACGGACTTTCCGTTGTGCGGGTCTCCAAACAGGACGCGAAATATGTACCGTGTGTCCTGCGCGCGTCGATGTGTTTCCGTTTACTCTCCTCTAGCCGATATAAAACACAAAACGGCAGGTTTGCGTGGGATGAAGATCCTGGGGCTATAAAGCGCATCGATTTCACATCTTGTGAGGAAAGCTCCGCTGGGGATGTTGACGATAAATATTACGGCAAAGTATTTATTTATTTTTTCCAGGAGTTAGAGGTCCACGGAAAAGGGGCGTAGATGGATCTTTACTATACTGTATAAAGAGACAACCCGTTAGGAGGAAGGGGCATGATTGTGAAAAGGGAGCTTGGTCGTTTGTGAACATACATGTAAAAAGAATGAGTATGAAAAGTATTTTTTGTAGAGGATGTTTTTTTAAATATATATATATATATATATATATATATATATATATACATACATACATACATACATACATACATACATATGCATGCATATATATGTGTATATGTGTGTAGATTAACATTTTGGATCAAGTTGACATTGCACTGATGATGACCGCATTCTTTCAAGATGCAGTCTCACTTTTTATTATATTTTCATTTTATATGTATCAGTCGGTGCAACCCTTTAAATGGTTAACATGATTTTGTACAATAGCTACTGAATTGATTTAGTTTCTTTATCTTAGCACAAGGCTAGTTAATGACCGAATAAACAGTACAGCTGTGAACCTAAAGGCATACCTCCCATACGTACCTACAGTAACGTTTTTATTTGGCTTGAGATGGAACAAAGCAATTTATTAACATTCCTTATCTGATGCGGTGTTAATTAAAATGAAATTCGCTTTCAAATCACTTTTGCAAAACAGATACGGCCACTATTTCTTGGAATGACCCAATTATGTTCAAGATAAGACCGAAGACATAAAGATCAGTGCTTTTGAAAGTTAATCTTGAACCAATGTTTTGAAACATTGGTTCATTCAGAGAATCCTAAAAAAAGAGCTTCTGTGGTTATTTTCAGCCATCTGTGTAATGTACACAGAGTAATAGAAAAATAGAAGAGGCTCAATTTCTATGAAAAGTAAGAGTCAGATGGGGATACAGCAGGAGGGAAATGCTCCGATGTATCTGTGTCTGCGCACAGAAATGATGTGCCTCAAAATCCCCTTTCATGTGCTCCGTTGGATCACAATTTAAATTCCTGTAAAAGGGGGAGGACGAAAAAAAGGAGGCGACATGAAGATACCCAACTGACTGGCTAGTTGATGTGAGCTCAGTGAATTATTTCTGCAGAGAATAAGAACATGGTCAAAATAGATCGCAGAGGGTTTGTAATTAAAAGTGCAAAGGAGGATGTGCCTGTCTGTGGCACAGTGTGTTATAAAACCTGACTGTTCTGATTCAGTGGTTAGAAGCCAGTAAGCCTTGGGTAAAAGCATGGCATTTAATAGACTGCTGCCTTTTGTGGTGGCATGTGTCCACGCTTTGCTTTTCTCTTCACAAACAGGCTAAGAGCAAACAGCTGCTCTGCATGCTTTAAACCGAAATCAATCACAACGTCTCCCACAGCACATTCGACTTTCACTGAGCGAGGCAGAGCCTCATTTCGCTTTTCCCTTCTGCCACTGTTTACGTTATCATTTATTTGAGATTTCAGACTTTTTCCTGGTGTCCATTTTGCTTGGAAAGAGGAAGGCGGTTGTACCTGCGGGCTTAGCTTAAGCTTCCGATGAGCTCGAGATTCAATTTATTTCAGCTGAAATTACTTCAGTCCTTTTGCCACAGAACATTAGAGCTGCAAATGAATATCCTTGGGGTACATTCTATGGGGTCCATCTGCAAACGGCTATCAGACAGATAGAGAATCTTTGAGAAAAACGTGCAGCTATGGTCAGTTGTGCCTCAACAAACACTATTGTGGAGACTTTAGAAGAAGACGTTGTAGAGGCCATTACAGATGGTCAAACTTTTGAAGACCCGTCTAACTTAGGCCTGAACAAGACTGCTGTTGACATTCATACATTCATATTGTATAACCTTCTGACAGGATGAAATGGTTAGCCTTGGGCTTGGAAAAACTCAAGAGGAAATAGCAGAAAGTGATTTGCAGTGACCTCATACTCACAAAATAAAATGTGGTACTGCGTTGTAACCATTTTTCGGGCAATATAAATTTATTGCATCAAGAAACACAACAAGTACAATAGAAAAACATGTGAAGGACCTCTTATCTCTGTGGTCTGCAAAGAAAACAGACTGGGGTATTATAATTGAAAAACGCCTTTTAAAAATAAAAAATGTGTATTACAATCTCCATGTAGATGTATTCACTTTAGTTCTTGTTTATATATGCAGAAAAACTCCACAACATTCCTTCATATTCCCACAAACCTTTTTGTTTTTCTATTTTATTCCCTGAATGAAACGTTTGAAAGATAACACACAAAGAATTACATCAAAAGAGACATACCAAGGAACCGAAAGTCAACAAACACCTTAGACTTCCATCCCAGAGTTCTTATTTGAAGCTGGCAAACACACGCATGTGCTAAAGGATAAAAAGACCTCATGGTTTAAGTGAAAGTGGTTTGAGGCTGTCACACCAGAAAGTCTTTCCCTGCATATCTCCAGTTTCCAGCTGTGACCAAACTTGTTTTGGTCCACTGGTAGACTTGTGGTGCAGAAAAACATGCACTTTTGCCATTTGACAATTGTTTTCATGACGTTTGAAGGGAGAAAATGAAACGTCTGTCATCGTTTACTCGCGTTGTTCCAAACCTAGGACTTTCTTTATTCTGTGGAGCACAAAAGAAGGTACTTTTAAAAAAATGTCCAATTGTTTTTGTACATAAAATTAAAGTCAAAGAGGTCCAGTGCCATTTTGGACCCCATTGTCTTTAAATTGTATATAAACAAAAACATTCTTTAACATTCTTCTAAAAATCTTTTTAATTTTTTTTTCTTCCACGGGAGAAACACTCATGCAGGTCAGAAACAACAGGCAGGTGAATAAATTATAACAGACTTATATCTATCCATTACAGACCCCAAAACTAACAAACCAATAATTTGATGGGGTTTTTTTCATCTGAGATTTTTCTTTAATCTGTGATGTACAATTAATAAATGATGTGTTTCCCTTTTTGATAAACAGCAACCTAGTCTGTACTCATGCTGCCATGTTTAGATTTTGATCCTGATCCTGCTTGTATGAACATTTTTGAATTATTCACTTTTCATTCACATCCGCTTGGGAGAATGTGCTATATATACAACATTAGCAGAATAAATTAATTATTTTACTTTGATTTTGTGTGAAATGAAGAGACGGTAGGCCTCTCAGAGATCCTGTGTGAAGTAAAGTGACAGTTCACATCACATTACTGCGTGTTATTACCAACTCCTGTTCCTCATTTGCTCCCTAAAATCATCCATATTCATGAAATGGCTAAAAATACATGTACATAGCATCTCCGCCACTTCCCTGCCCCCTGCTCAGCAGAGGCTCCCAGCAGAAGAGGTGGTGTAAGGTGGAATTTGACACGGGTCACCCTACAGGTGAACCCGCGGTGGTAGGTGCTTTCGGGCATAGTGAGAATTTCTCTTCAAAACAGATGTGTTGGAGAGGCAGATTAAAGGTTGCTTTCCGTGGATGAGGTGATGGGCATTGTCGGCTCAAAGGCAAGTTTCTGCTGGATACATTTGAGTGCCGCCTCATGGGAACGAGCCCTTTGCTTCCACTGCAGACTAGAGTCCAAGGACTTCAGGTGCACTTAAATAATGACTTTTGAAGCTATCATTTTTCATTATGTCCACTGAGAGAACTACATGTACGTACTGTTTTTGCAATACAAGTGAAACTTAAAGGCCCGGCACATTTTGAGGAACAGCTCATGGTGCTGGGAGATTTTCTTCATCGGTGGTTCCAACTGTTTTCTCTTTTGTGCTGGTTGCTTGTGCCATGATGCTCTACCAACTGGCACGGAGTCATTCTTACTGGAGGCTATTCGTAACACAACAACACGACTTCTTTTCGCAGTTTCCCTTTCTGTATACTGTTAATTATTGTAGCTTTCATGTCTTCAGACATTACCAGCTGTTTTTATCTTAAATGTTGCGCAATATACTTACATTTTATAACATATTTAGATTTTAAATCTGCAACATATTTTGTCTGTTTCTGCTCTAATATGCCATCTTGCGAAACCTCTCGTTGCATTGGCTGGGCTAAAATTTACACTACAGTTAATATCTTAATTTCACATAACCTGACCTGAATCTTGATAATGATGGACTTTGCATTTAGCATTTTACGCATTGTTAAATTAACCAGTTCTTATCAGAAACCAATTAATCATTGTACTTAAAGGAATAGTTCACACAAAAATTAAAGTTCCGTGTGTTCATCTTCGGAACACAAGTTTAAATATTTTTTAAGGAAATCTGAGCACTTGCTTACCTGGAGCTAACACATTCAGTGCCCACTAAGGACATTAAATATGTCCACCAGACATCTGTGGTTCATCCTTAATTTTATGAAGCTATGAAAATCCTTTTTGTGCACAATGAAAGCACAAATAAAGGCTTTATTCAACAATTTCTTTTCTTCCTTGTCAGTCTTTGATTTATGCTCATGAGAGTGCCATGGCACATTTGTTTTCCAAGGATGAATGAAGGTCTTATGGGTTTGGAACAACATAAGGGTGAGCAATTAATGACAGAATTTAAATTTTTGGGTGAACTATCCCTTTAATAATCTAGGCACATCAAGGAATTTCCATGTTTTTTTTTATTTTTATTTTTTTATCAATTATCCAGTCAGTGTAATAGCAAAGTAAATTGAAAGTTCCTAAGGGAAAAAAAAATAGTTGTTAAAGCTAATCAGTGTGCAATTAAGTTTTTCAATTGCAGAAATGACAATCTTTCTATCACAAAGACCTTGTGAAGACCTTTCCGTTACCGAAAAATGCAAATAAAAATATGAATTTAGAAACAGAATAAGTTAGACCTGAGGAGATCTGGAAACGAGATAAAACAATTATAAGCTGTAGAAATTGTCGCTTTAATAATTCATAAGCTCAATCTAAAATGAAAGAAAACACGATTATTACAAAGTGCGTACTTGTTGATAGGCAGTATTGTTATTAGTTATCTCTAATTTGCTTCTGTATCTACAGTGACAATAGAAGAATTGGATCTGAGGTATATTTGGCTAGACAACATCTAGAAAAGCACAAGGAAAAAGCATGAACACTGTATTGTCGAGTTGCAGAGCAAGAAGTTAGTAGGAAATGAATCATCCGGCTTTCCTTGTCTATGAGCTTAAAGTCACAAAACAAAAAAGTATAATGCAAAGAGCGAATGTAGAACAAAGTGTTTTATTATAATTATGGGTCTTTTAAATGCCTGTCTCTTTCAAAGTTAATGCTTTGACTGGCGCATTAACTCTAAGCACTCATGAAAGGAATTAGACTTGAATGCCAATTCACACCCACTGAGCTTTATCAAGCCAAAACACAAATGAAGTCTCTTTGGTTTTATCGACCTATTTAAAAAGTGAGCTTTACTAAGATATTGAAAAGTCCATTAGCATCTCCGCGTCTATCTTCGTTTTGTGATGATCAGAGCTTCAAGCCACTGAATCACAGCAAGATTGCTAATAAAGCATATGTCAGCCTTGTAAAAAAAAATCTTGTGGATGCAGAGAATTTCAGTATTACAAATGAAGGTCTAAATCAATTTTTTTTAGCTTTGACAGCAATAGGCATACTCTAGGTGTCGTGGGGTTTAAGCTGAACAGACCTGCAGTCATGTTCAGCTTTATTTTTTTCTGCCTGGCAAATCAGGTTTATCAATAAGAAGGTAAAAAGTCGAAACTTGAGTTGTTGACATCAAAAGCAGTGCATCCAGTCAAACTCAGGATTTTGCCATATTTCGGTGAATTCATCGGTAAGGTTTTGGATTTTACTTTTCTTTTAAAACCTTAACTATTAACTATTTATGTGCAAGAGAAAAGACCTCAAAATAAAACAATTAAAATGCATGTGTATATATGTGTGTATAAATATATATAGGTGTGTGTGTATGTGTATATATATAGATAGATAGATGGATAGATAGATAGATAGATATACATGCATGTGTTTTAACAGACACACCTTTAAATGTGTTTTTCTTTGAGTTGTGGGTTTATGTAGGCTATGTGTTTATTTGTTTTTTTGTGCTGTTCTGTTATTGGACTGACCTTAATCATGTTTGTATAGATGAACTGAGCTCTGGTATTCTTGAATAAAAGTCTTGTCTGTTTGGTTTTTTTTTTTTAAAGAAACATCAAGGCCAGGAGCAATGATCTGAGAGTTTATAAACTCAGGTTGTCAGGACATTGAGCTTGGGACACTGCCAAAGTCTTTGTCAAGGCTATTTTCTCTCAACTACAAATCTGAGATGTATAGATAGATGGATAGATATATTATTGTCAGTTTGTTGGATTTTTAATCTGAATGTAATGACACGTACCATGTACCTTCATATTATTAACTTTCTTTTCCTTTAGTTATCCAATGCAAGATATTAAGCTCAGTGCCAAAACTAAGATTTCAGCCTGAGCAACGTTAAATTAAATGTCAAAACATTCTAGTTATTGAGTTGCACTTGAGTGGCTCCCTTGATTATGCACTTGTTTGAGACCCTTTGAACTTTGAAATTACTTTTGAGATACAGTTCCATTTGACTGGTTGTATCACAGTGTAAAAAATGACATCTAATGTGATTAACAGCACAATGTGAGCAGGGTTTCCTGTTTTCTGTGTTGGTATTTTATTAGAGACTTGTTTGAGTTCAGAAGATATCATCAAAACGCACACAAAGGCAGCAAACACTTGCAAGCTGTTCAGATCATACCTGAGGAGACATACGATTGATTATATCTCTTTTTTTTTAATTTCTTAATTTTACCCCATGCATCTGATCTCAGAATGTTAAAGGATTATTAAAAAAAATCAAATATTCTTGCAAGTTCATTTATATCAAGATACTTGGGAGAGATGAAGATGTCATAATTATTTTCCATCAGACTGTTGCTCTCGCAATGTGCCTTGTAATGAGACACCATTTTATGTCAAAACAGCTTAGAGTCTGTTGGTTGCGGGGTTTTTAAATTTTTTTTTTATAAAATATCTTGATATAATTTAAAGTAGTCAACTTAAACTTTCTGGATGACTGCTAACCCACAGGCCAAAGAGTCACAGTACTCTCAAGTTTTAGGGTCACATAATGTAGGTTTTTTCAATCGATTCGAGGAGAATTTAATGGGCCTGACATTGATGGAATAGCCTGAGGTCTCACTATGCTGTTGAAGACGATGTTTGGTATTATTATACTTCTAAAACATCACTATAAATGATTGTGTGTTGCAGAAGGGAGTGGTATGCACACTAGCCCAACCGAATCAATAGTCATTTCCTCCATATTACACACTCTTCTCTCTGGGATTCAAATAACTCGCAGTAGCTGGGAGTTATAGATTTCTGCCCCATGGATTCATCCAGCATTGATGAGTTTGGTTGTTGGCTCATTACAGCTGTCAAAGAGTAATGTTTGCACATAGCTTTCTCAGCTCCATTTCTTAAAAAAAAGGAAAGAAAAGGGAAAAAAAACAAACTGGGTAATCTGTTTCCCTGAGACTCTTTGCAACCTAGCTCATGTCATTTCACATTTGCTGATGTGAAATGATGGTGAAACGTACTTGTCAGACACCTGCTCTCCAAACTGTGAGTCTTCCCAACAGTAAACGGACAGCACTGTCAGAATTTTAAAGGATTATTCCAGGTTCACTGCTAGTTCAGTGTAATTAACAACACTTGCATAATGTTAATTACCATAATGAACTTCAGCTTATTTTCCTCTAAGAACAACAAAAACACTGTACACAGAGGAACCTATAGTGGAAGTGAATGGGTCAAATCCCTAAACGTGATTCAGTAGTTGATTCGCAAAACTACGTTAACATCAAAGTACCTTTCAAAGCAATTTAGCTAATTTGGCGGCCAAATTTGTAATGCCTCCGGGCAGCTATTTCAGTCATCCAAGACCAAGTACTTTCATGGGGAAATCCTGAAATAACCGCTTGCCACACTGACATGTAAATAACAAAATCATTTTGAATCGGCTACAAAATCTGACAATAACAGTCAGACTATTATGTTCAAATAGCAATAAAGGAGTAGTTTACCCCCCAAAAATGTTGTCATTAAGTACTCACCCTCATGTCGTTCCAAACCTGTATGAATTTCTTTTCTTTTTTTATATAACATAAAACAAAATATTTAGAAGAATGCTGTTAATCAAACAGTTGATGGTTCCAATGACTTCCATAGTATTTCTTTCCCTGAAAAAATTGAGTAGGGTCAAACAACAGTTTGGTTCTCCAGTTTTTTTTCAAAATATCTTCTTTTATGTTTAACATAAGCAAGAAGCTAAATGTGCATTGTTGGCTTTTCCTTTAAAAGCTAATATATCTTGTTGGTCCAGTCTATGCACATATGCAGTCCTAGACACACGTCTCAAGACACCAACTGTTTCTATGGCAACCAAAGCTTCCAATGGCAGCTGTGATGACACATTGACTTCACCAGTTATTTACCTATTACTTAGACGGCAGGACTTACTTCACCATGTTTCGTCTTTCTCCTATCAGTACTATGAGTGCATTACCTTGGTATATCATGTTCAAGTCTTTCGTGATGACATGATTTGAAAGAGAGAAATAACTTCTTTCTATCTTTTTATGTAAAGTTATATCCAATTTTGAATGTTTGTTTTAATGAAAATAAAACCTGAATGCTTAAAATTCGTGTAAAAACTATTTCATAGTTCAAATAGTAAGCTTCATATGTTTGCTTTTAAACAGCTATCACTGTCTTGTGACCTCAACCTTCTTTCTTTCTTTCTTAAACCTAGGACCCAGAATCATGAGAACTAGTTTCCACCTAGTTTCTGTGGAGTCGAATGCTGTTTTCTCTTTAGCATTAATGTATGTGGCTGTTAAGAGATTTACTCAACTGCAGATAGATGACCCTCTGCTTTTATATCCGAGTGCCTTCCCTCAAGTTTCACTCATTCCCTTCTCCTTCCCTCAATCATTTCCCTTTCTTTGTTGTAATATTTTAGACATCTTGAAATTCATAAATGCAAAGGTTCAAAATAGCCTTCCTGATTACCTGTTTTTAGCAACCGGGTATGTGAAGAGGTCCTGGGAGAGACATTAAAAGCACGATATCTTCTTTAAATTGCTCATTTAAATGTGTGCAGAAGCTGTTTTTCTGGTAAGTCATGACAGAAGTACGATAAGAAGCGGCAAGTCTCTCACCAGGGTAAAGTCCTGCTTATTTGCTTTGCACTGGCGGCCTCAATAAAGCTGCAAATTATACATATGACTTTACTCCAGGAATAAGAGTGAATGAAGTTAGATATCCAAACTCTGAGTCTACAGAATAGCAAACAGCAGGGCCGTCTGTACCAAAAGCAGCTATTTCCTTCTCCAGAAATATAATAAGATACACACCACTCAAGAAATCAAAGTGACCTTTTCAGAAGATTATCTTCTGTGTCTTTTGTGTACTTTCACCTAAAAGCAAAAGGTAAGACTTGACAGAAATAATGAAACTAATTCATTTTGCAATCAGCAATCAATTCAATGTGGCATTTAGAGAATAAAATAAATAGCCTGCCTCAATAGTAAAAAATAAATGATAAAAAGCTCATGTTGTAGAGTAAGATGGTCATTTCTTTCTTCCAGTTCCAGCTGTCTTGGTGGTCGCAGTGATCCTGCATATTTGCTGCTAAGCTGTTAATGCTGTTTTTCTCTTCTCCTCTCAGTCTGTTAACAGCTCTGTATTGATCCGTTCTTTTAATCCGTTCTGAGAAGAAGCAAACACAAGAAGATTACGTCTATGACCGCAGCACACAGCCACCGAGTGTTGAGGGATGTACACTTCATCTATTTCCGTAAGGCCAGAAAGAAAGGAGTGAGTTGACTGTCGCTGTTTTTCTGACCGACTAAATCTTAAACAAATAATCAAGCTATCAGTTGCAATATGCAGGCTGTAGTTTATATGGAATACAAACCGAAAGCTTCATAAAAGGGATTGCATTCTGGAAGCAGCAACAAACACCTGTTGAGATTATTAAATCAGTGGAGCACTCATTTATCTGATATACCCTCAGTGAATAATGCAGATGAAAGAAATAAAGGACACGCAGTTCATAAACTCCATCAGTTTGTATTCCATGCTAAAGGGAGAAATGTTTTATGAGGGAATTTATCATCAGACTCATGGAAGCACAGTGCGTCTGGATGTAAACGGAGAAGATTCATCAAATATAAGAGATCATTTCCCTAAATGAGACCTCAGCAGCTCAAAGACCATTTCAGGATATACTACTACATTTAATGCATCCACTTTTCATCCTTAATACTTCTGAGTAGAGGATATTAGTTGGTTTATAACAGTTTTTGCTTTTAACATGTGCAACAGTGGCTTTTTTTCTCTCTAGCTCTACTCAATTGTAATTGATTTACTTCCGAAATTTGAAAAATAAGATATATTTTAAAACAGACAGTGTATGTGCATGTTATTCACTTTTGTGTCAAATATTGGGTTAATCACCGTTTTATTTTATTCAGTAGTTGCTGGTTCAATAGAAGTACGTAAATGGGGAAAGTAGCAATACAACTTGACATGTTTTTATTTTTTAAGCTTTGAGTAAATGTCAAATTAAACAAGAAAACTTTAAGAAAAAAAGTTCTGTTATCATATATATATATATATAATTTCTTATAACAACTCATGCATGTTGCAACTATTCTAGCCTCCTGTTGCAGGCCACAGACTTTGGATTGTTTTCAGGTAACCCGAAATCCTCTAGCCTGTCCTGGAGAGGGACAAAACAATCTCTCATTCTCACCTTCTGCTCATGGTGACCACAAATTTCAAACGAATCAATTGAAGTCCATTGATTCAACTTGACAGGTACTTCAGGCACACAGCTCAGGTTGTGCAGCTTCACACCACATGTAGGAGAAACCCGAAACTCAGCTGCTAAATTTGAGACCTTAAATGTCAGCTCAAATGAAGTGTCTGCTGTTCCACTCCACTGTGAGTTTTAGAGGTTGAAAGGAGACGAGAAAATGAAGGGCCCGTGGCAGGAACAGAGCCCTTAACCGTTATTCAGACAGATGGATGTGAGTGACCTGCCTTGAGAAGCTAGGGCACAGTAACGCCCCGATACTAGAGCTCAAATCAGTCAGAGCCTTGTCTGAAGTTACTGAGGGCCAATTGAGATTGTTCCGTCTGCTGCTGATGTTTGAAGACAGGGAGTTTTAGAAAAGTAACATCATTTGGTAAACACTTGAGAACTCCACATCTGGGGTTATTTGCGATGTTAGTTAAGCAATTTTCCAAGGTTTGAGAATTCAAGGTGTCTTTGTGTTTTGGATTTGAAACCCTGAGGCTGAAGTGCCATAAATAGGCATTTTATGTTGCATGTGAAGTGCCTGTCCAATTCAAGCAGTTTTATTTGTGTTGAGCTTGAGTGATGTCAAGTATGCAAGATATTTTACGTTTCCACCATGCAAAGATTTTTTCTTGAGAGCTGAATATTTTGAAATCCTGTGCAGAAACCATGTTAATATAATCATCTTTGAAGCTGTTGTCATTATTATGTGCATCTGAGTCTAGATATGCTTCACACTTTCAGCACAAGAATTTAGCAGTAACATTGAGGCTAAAGAAATATTTTCAGTTTGCTAATCCAAGCAGCATTTGACTTCCCTTGGTTCCTTAGAGCTGCAATATGTAACTTTATTTGGTTAAAAATTAACAAAAATCTATTATTCTGTAAGTGCATAACATAAAAGATCAAAGTTAAGAACTGTCTCCTTACTTTATGCCGACTTGCAGTGGTAATGTTAATAATAATGAAAAATAAACTTGCCATTTCAATGGCTGCTTTTGATCCGTAAACTACTAAATGTTTATTTGGGTGATCACCTGTTGTCAAAATAGAGAAACCTGGAATTGGTTATAGCCTGATATTTACTATCGATATAGCCTGTGCTATAATGACAGTAAATATCTTCATGGCTTTTGAGAAGTGTCAACAACCCTAATACTGAAATACTGAGGCTGATATGTTACTTTTCCCACTCATTCGGTGGCTCAAAATGTAGCTAACATTAGAGCACTTTGTTTGATTTAGATTTAGGTATTGACTTTCCTCTGCTGTTGTTTTTTTCTGTTTTGTGGTTCTTATGTTTTTTTTTTGTTATTATGTTTTGCAAGCTATGGAAGAGAGCAGTTCTGCTCTGTGTGATCAGTGTGATCAGATCTGACTGAGAAATCGTTAGATCTTAACATCAGGAAAGATTAATAAAAAAAAATTACAATTTTAATTTGGTCTGAACAAAAGTGGCAGATATATTTTTTCAGTAGGACATACTTCTAGCAGTTCTGTAGACGCACAACAACAGATGGCCTCTGTTGTGATCACAGATTCATTCGTGCACAGGAGCAGGGCCGAAGCACAACCAACATTAAAAAACATTCCTAAATAACTGCAAGTAAATAACGATTTTTTTGTTTCAAAGATGGTGGCAGAAATGCTAAAATTCTGTACTGCAGCTTGAAAAATGGAGTTTACAATAAACATGTTCAGTGGAAGTGAATAGGTCAGATTTTTGAAGGATTTAAAAATGTGTATATTTGCTCTACGTAAATGTTCTTGTAAATGATTAGTATTTACGCTGTTGTATTAAAGTCATGTGGGAAAGATCGTATTTAATGGGAATTGAATGAATTGTGATTTTCTGAGTTGAGGCATGCCAGTACGAAAACGTCTGTCATGTAGCATATGCGTTATTTATGGATTTGTTCAAATGATTTGATTTTTTTTCATTTACAATGAATATCTGTATTTAAGTTGCATGTACAAAATATTGTATAGTAACAAAATACGACAATTGAAGCACCTTCATAAACTGAAACAAGCCTTAAAGAACAAAAACACACCTGTCACCGGATGCACCTTCTTTATTCCTCAGATTTTATGAATAAATGGTACATTACCATCTTGCTTGGACCAAACTTATTTGAACGCACCTGTTGTCTTTATTTGTAGTAGAACTAGTACAAGTGACCTTTCCAGCATTAATTCGATATGTTGAATTTCCACAGAAGTGGTTAATAATCACTTTCACTTTTCATTACAGCAATATTAACTTATTGTTTATGTTTGTAGTTGCACTACTGACAGTTTTTCTGAAGTATCCCTATTTACCCCCACTGTAAGTGCCTCATTATAACTCTGCATGTTGTGGAAGTCAATTGAGCTTAATGTGGAATATTTCTTCAGTTTCACACAAAACACTTAAGTAAAACCGGTCTTGAATATAAAATTGCAATATATGCCTCTGGTTTAGCTTCAGGGATCTCCCTTTAAACAAGCTCCCATCAACATTGAAACAGATGTACTTTGGGACCCCCTTTACCTTTTTGCATCCCGGCCATTCTCACTCAGTACATCAGCACCATCTTCAGTTTGGCCACAACATCCCCAATGTCTTATATGCTGCCAGAGCTAAGATACTTGAAATTTGACTTCGACCACAAATCATTTTTAATGAATCCCTCTGCACCTCTTGCAAAAGACTCTCCTGCTTCCAGCCTCAGTTGCTTGCAAGTAACGATGGAAGGGGATAAAATAGAGCCGTGCTGCTTCTGTGCTTTGTGCAACAAACTATTTTTGGTCACAAAGAAATAATCTTTATGAGAAACCATCTCCAAGGAAGCAGGAACATATTGCATTTGATGTCAGAATTTAAATCGTTGAGTTCAAGAAATGTGAAATGTATTGCTTAACTGCTGATTTATCTGTAATCACTGACAATGTAATTAACACTGTGTCTAAAGTATTATTAAATGGCGGACATTACTCAGGATAATGCGCTTTATAGCTTTTTATGTGTTGTATCTATTATCTTTTTTATTAAATTGTTTTCATGAGTTATTTTTTTTTATTATATTAGTTTATACGTTTATAAATGAGTCAATGACTTAAACATTTACAAGTTTGCATTTTGTTACAGCATCTTTTCCTCTGTTTCTAGTGATATGTGAGAAAATTAAAGTGGGGAAAACAAGGAATATATATATTATTGTATATTTTATTGTTATTATAGTCATTCATAGCTAGCTTGGACAGTAAAATTCTAATAATAATATAAAAGTATAATGCAAGTTTTCACAATGTACAGTAACTGACATATACTATACTATACTAGACATATTGTATACTATAAAAATACAATAACAAAACAGTACACTACAGTTATATTTTGTACAGTACTGATATATTCATAAAATCTAAATATGACAGTAAATACTTACAAAATATATATTTAAAGCAAAAACTCCCACTGACTTTTCTCATACTGTGCTTATTTGAACATTGGGTATTATAGGTTATCATTCAAGCATAAAATATTTGAATTCAAGTATACAGCATGCATTGGAGTGGAACATTCTCCACCGTTTCATTACCCTACTTTGGTGCTTCACGCGCATAAACCTTCCTCATAGCCATGCGAAGTGCTCCGCTGCAAATTTGGAGCAAATAAGAGCACAAACCAACCGTGAAAAGTCTGAGAGAATAAGAAAGACAGCAAAAAAGTCCTGTATTAAGGAGATCTCACAGCATTGATGGATAAGGCATTCATTTAAAAGTCATTTAGAAGTCTTCATCATGCACAATGGGTCTTTGCGGCGCTTTGCAGCTTGTTATTAATTCTGAACGTAGGCTTAGGCACATTCATCTTCAGGTGCAGAGAGGGAGGGCCACTCATTTATACAGGGGAAGGAGTTAAGCATAGTCTCCACTGGGAGATGAAACACCTATCTGCCCTGATGTCATCATTCACCAATGCCTAATAGCTCAGAAAAGGGGTCATTATTAATCAGGGACGACCTTTCATCTCGGTCTTCTGCATGATGTATTGCACGAATGTAGACACTGCCTGCTTAATAAGAGCTTTTGGATATTACGGTTCTCATTTTTTTTTCCACTTCTCATTACAGTCTATACGAAATACAACCTTTTGGGGTATGTATTGAGGCACAGGAGACAAAATATCTATCGCTTGGTAATTGCCGATAAATGATTTAAAGACTCTGACCTTCATCTAAACTCCACTATCACCTCATAATAGGTCGGTTTTTCCTCCTTGCAGCACTACCTTTCCTTTCTTTCTTCTTTCAAGAGTCAAGCCTTAAAACATGTAGTCGGCAGATTACAAGGGAAAATGATATCTTGTTCTCTGTATTCTCCTCCATTCCCTCTCCTCACATCGGCTTGGTCTGAGCAGAATTCTTTATTATCGTTGCATTAGGGCAGAAAAGATGGGAGTTGGCGAGATGGGTTTTTCTAGTCGCCTTCTCCAGATCACAGTGTGATGTGCTAATGGATTCCACAGCAACTCAGACGACTCTGTGAGTGGGCAGGATCTCTGTTACTATAAATCCATTGCCTCCAAGCCTTTGATCTCCCAGCAGTGCATGAAACACTTTTGAATTACAGTGTCTTTTGTCTGCACAACTGTGTGGCATCAACAAGTCTCATTTGATTTATACTTCCAGAGCATTAGATGAATACCATACTGAAACATGAAGCTAAAAACTAGTGTTTGTCTTTTACAGTACCCTCATCAGTGCATCTTGCATTGGCATTTCAAGGAGTGTCTTGAAAGGAGAAATGCTGTAGTTGTTGGATATCTCAAGTAATGCAAAAATGGCCGGTGAATGAAGCTAGCTTTGGGTTATTTCTATATTTTTTGAATATCAGTCAGCATATTTATTTCCAAAGGAACGTGTGATACTGAAGACTGGATTAACGGGTGATGAAAATCATAGGAATATGTTACATTTTATATTATATTTTAAAATAATTGTATCTAATTGATGTAGCCTTGGTGAAGATAAGAGACTTCTTTCAAAAATATTTCTTTTGTAAAACTTGCATTACATACTTGAAGAACTTCATTACATATTTCAAGTACCTCAAGAGCCTTTTCTTTAATGAGGTTACTGAAGGAACCATTGACACTATTTAAGAGGTCTGGCAGTAGTGCAGTTCCTCAGAGGACTGTCCTCTTTGAGAGGGTGCCTGGAGGTTCTCCAGAGGGTTCTGCTACTGTGGCGGTCTAAGAAACAAAAATGCTTTAATGTCTTTTCAGTTTTATTGTGTTTCAGAGGTAGATGTAGGCATGCATTCTTGCATCAAATGTGTACGTTCATCATTGTGTGGAACTATCAGTACATGCAGGTCTTGATTTATAAATGCATATTCTTCTTTACTTCATTTATATTTCTATAACTAAATTAAGGTCTTAAATGGTCAGCTTTAGTTGTTTGTTTGAAATCTTATGTCCAGAAATGTGCTGTGGAGCTCATGAGTAACAGCAATTTACACTGTTTTCATCTTGTAAAAAAAGAACATGAATGATTGCATGTTGAAGTGCATGTTGTTGAGAGATCCAAGTATTTTTCTATTCTGAGGAGCTTTCAACGTTTCATGTAGCTCTAATTGTCTAAATTAATACTTTGAGACACGTGTACATCAAACACAATCTAAAATTGAAAAACAGACGCATTTAATCTTCAGGCTTTGTAAGCCTCTGATAACAAAGAAGAGACAAAGTACACATCCTATTCACATGGAAATGAGAACATGGAGTGCCTCCACTGAGATACTGTATAAAACCACTGTGTTTTTATACACAGTGTTTGTTTACATAATATACTGCATGTATGTGTATGTGTGTATATGACATGGAAATCTTCATTTCGTCTTTTGAGTCTGTCAAAGGATCAGAAGTTATTAGTAAGTGTAATTCTAAAAAAAAACACTCAAACTGTTGTCTTTGTGTGTGTGTGTGTGTGTGTGTGTGTGTGTTTGTCTGTCTGTTTAATATTATAAAGTTTTTTGGTTTAAAGCAATCCGTTTAAATAAACATGGCGTGACTTCACTTGACTGGAATGCCGAATTGCAGAGCTTCAGGTGCTTTCTTAACTCTTGTTTCCTTAATTATTTCTTTCTTTATTTTTTTATTTTCTCATTTGGAGGAAAGCACAGCACGTATTAGTCTAAATTAGACTTTGCCCAACAAATTCAGAATAAAAAATCCCTGTTTTCCCATCTCATTGTGTTTCCTCTGTGCTGTTAGAGATCCTGTTTGTTCTCCTTTCAAAGCGTCTATCGTTTTAGCTGGTCAACTACAGCGGGACAAATGAAGGGCATCCAGTGGTCTGGCAGAGCTTTGATCAGCTCTGTGTTTTTCCAGGGTTTTCTTTTCCCCACCTAGACATATACAGATATAGTGTTTTTTTCCAACTTCATTTGATCAATAACCTCAGCTATTGTGCAACGTAAAGAATTAGAGAAATCAAGTGCATATCATGTATTGATTATTCCCTAAACAATAGGTACAAAATTGCTATCTTGCTGCGGATTCCACATATTGAGTCTGTACTTCAACTCGTCCAACCAGAGATTGACTCTTGATGTTGAATCATGATATGTCAAAGAGTATTGATTCAGACACATAGAGCAAATCCCCTTCTGTACTTCAGTCGTGGCCCAGGGAGCGAAAACAGAAGGTGCAAAGGATCTCTTGTAGGATCACAAATGAACCATATCAGACAAATGAATAGCTGCAAATCTCTCGCTCTCTGTGCTTAACTCTGCTTCTCTTTGTCTTTTTTTTTTTGAATGGGATTGTGTCACCCATTTGACATTCTCATTTTGAGGGGACTCTTGACGTATGTCTTGACCTGCTGCCATCCCTTTCCAAGGTTTCTGCTTAACCCTACGATCAAGCCTCTCCGCTCCACAACACCATATGCTTGTTCATCCAGCACAACTCACAAGGACTCTTCTAAACACATATCTGTGAATTCTGAAGTGAAGTTGAAGCACGTGTCTGTAACATGACTGGTTTGATGGGATTGCAAAGACGTTCTGCCACTGAATGCATACAAACAGACAGAAATAGCAGTTATGAGTGAGGTGGCCAACCCTAAGCTTCGTCCTGTATTAACGGCGTTTAGACACAATTCACAGCCAGAATAACACAAACAATATAAATGAATTTTTATATTATTTTATAGTACTGCAGTATTTTCTTTGCATGACTTTGCTAAAACTAAATTTTTTGAAAAAGGCTTTAAAAATACTTGCACAATTCCTGTGGTTATTTAAAAAAAAAATATTTTATAACCCAGCATTCTTGTTTGTGTGATTTTTGCTTAATTAAACTAAGATTGCCACTCTCATAACAAACTCCTCTTGATATTGGAACATCAAATTTTACAAGTTTTACATGTTTTATTTATATGTACATTTTTATTTCATTTTAGTATTTTGCTACAGCAATCTTGTTTGCATTTTGCTTCAAAAACCAAGAGGAGATTTTTAAGATTCTGTGGTTATTTATTAAAAACACTGAGGCTGCTTTATTGAGGCCAGTATTTCTACCACAACATGAGTTATTCAAATGATACCATAACTGTCAGCAATAGTGTCAAATAGTGTCTGGGTTGGGTTCTTATGACAACATGCACGCTTTTTGCTACAGTTAAATGTTGCCAGTAAACCAATGCTGTTGACTGATTATTTAGAGCAGTGTTTTTCCCCTCTGGTCACATTTGTGCCCACATATATGTGTGTTTTCCAATGAATACCCTCCTGTCTCTCTGACATCCTCCTGTCTTTCTCTTTCTGCTGACAGAGTTCATCAGTACAATGCCTTACTCCTGGGCAATCCAGATGGGACAGGAATGGGAGGGCACTACTCTGCACCTTAGGTTGTGATAATTGAAGCGACAGCAGGGGCCTCGGGGATGTTGCTTGACAGCTGCATAGTTTCGAGAAGGATGTAAATTGCCTTTGAACATGGCAGGCGGAGCGTCATTTGCACAGGTCAGCCGTGATGCCAAGAGCCTCTTACCTTTTCTTCCTCAGTGGGTTAGTGGTTTTAATTAACCCCCTGGCACCCTTTGCGTCACTAACACATGGGCAGGAACACTTTACAGACCTAACGTATCCCACAATGCTGCACGACCGTCCATGAAGCTACAAAGAAATTGCAGCATATAAAAGTACAATGTACTGATAATTTAAAGTGCATCAAGCTATTTTTCTTTTAAAAAAAGGTGTGTTTCTAACAAAGATGACTGAATGCATTGAATATGATTTAGTAGGAATCATCATAGTAGCAAATGATCATTTGACACTAGACACTATTGTAATGATTGCTGAAAATTCTAATTTGCATTACATTTTATAATATGTTAACAGCAATTAACCAAATTTTAGATCAAATAAATTTTTTGTAAGAACGAGAGACTTATATTAAAAACATGTAAAAAAAATTTTTACTGTTCCCAAACTTGGTCATGTATAATTCAACAGATTTTATGTGGAATATTAAAAGCTGTCCTAAAAAAAAATCTTTGACACTCTTAAGCTTTATAGACTGCAGAAAAGACTCGTGGAGAACGGAAAGCAAAGCTCTAATTCAGTGAAATCGCTTACAACACCTTTCAGGGTTCATAATTTAGTCTTCTTAAGCTCTAATCATGCCAAAAAATATTTTTTCATGCCGGTTTAGTGCTTAAGCACATTCAAGAGTAAACAATATAACTCAAAATGTCAGGGAGTTCCAGGAACACAACTGAGTAATTATTTTTTCAAACCCTTTCTTTTAAAGGAACCGTCAGAATGAACTGATGCGCTAAAATGATTAAAGCTGTTTTGGAGAAAGACTCAAAAGACATTTTAACAGAGTGTGCTTGATAATTACCTCAGCTTGCTCTGTTGAATGGCAATTGGCGCAACGCGACGTGACACAGCAACGTAGCGTTTTATTGTTTTGAACCACCAGGCCACTTGCAGAAAAGTACTTCTCTTTGTCAACAAGCTGTTTGCTGTGCTGTTGCACATTTGACAAATAAAATATTTACTTTTCCGAAAGTTAAGCATTTGAATCATTGCATATGAACACCGGAGATTCTACACTATTTTGAAAAAGGGTGAGCTAATGCCATGCTACCAAGTTAGCATTTAGTTTGTTACTCCCCTATAGTTCATCATTAGTCTCGGCATTTCTACTATTGTAGGCATTTTTAAGATATTCAGCATTGCACAAAGTCAGCAAAGCGTCAACCTCCAGACACTTATCCGGTTTATATAGATGTTCATTTGCATGATGTTGTCATACTTCTGCATATTCACAGTGTAGCCCTTGACATTGCTGAGGATGATTTAGTCAAAGAGGCAGTGAAGGGGGCTTGTTGTGATTTCATTGTAAGGCAATGCCTCTTCGTGGAGCAGATTTAGGTCAGTTCGGCTCAAGCACCTGCTGGAGAAGTAAAAATTTATCCTCATCACAATGCCCTCCCCCTAAGCTAGAGCTGAGTAAATAATCAGGCCAGTGCTATAAATGTGATCACTATTTGCTGGCTGCAGGGAGACAGTATTGTGTCTTTTTTTTCCCACGTACGTGTCAAACTAAAATACTAGACCCAAACAAACATTTGACATTTTGAAATGTGCCGCTGTTATAGTCAGAGTCGCGACTGACATTCAGAGACTTGCACCTGCACATGTTCCCATCCCAGTGCAGAACAGTCAGCTGGTCTGTTGGCGGTAGGAGGCAGATGGAGCAGAAATAGCCAGCGGGTTGGCAACATGACGGGTGCAAACCATCATGAGGTGCTAAACGGAAGCATTTGGTCAAGTACAGCAATGCTTGCCCTGAGGCTGTAAAGAGATGTAGAGGACAGGCATGTTATGAAGATGATGATAGACGCGCTTGAGACCGTTTGACCACCTTAAGACCAGTTCGTACAACCTCAATTTTGTACGATTTCTGTGACTGTTAAGTTTAGGTTCAGAGTTAGATGTGGTTCTTCGTATGAATTTCAACGAATTTGCCACCTTATAAAATGTGTGATTTTTTTTTTATTTTTTTTTTTTTTTTTTTACAGATCATGTGAATTCCTACAAACTTGCCACTTTATCAAAAATGTAAGATCTTTCACAAATCATATGAATTCCTTTGAATTTGTCACATTATGAAATATGTACGTTTTTTCACACATCGTATGAATTTGTACAAGTGAGAAGTGTACGAATTTCCCCCCTTGTCAGAAATGTAATTGGTTTGGTTTGACTGACCCCTGCCTCCGTTCCAGCCATCCTGACGAATTTGACTGTGTGGGATTCATCAGTTTCGAGCTGAATCACATTGATTTGTTATCCTAACAATGGCTCATAGTTTTGCGTACTGTAATTTATTGGTAACACATTTATTGTGTTTCGTATGTGACCTCAGTCATTATGAAGGTATTGTGTGATAAATAAAGGCTCATCAGCAAACCTCTAACAAAACCGACACAGGCTTTATTCAAGAGCCTCAGAATCAAAAGGAACTGATTGCTTATTGAATAATACAGAGACAAAGGGTCGTGCTGAAATCTGTTATAGTCTTATAGTTTTCAAACAATAGAACGGACAGTCCCCTAAATGCAAATATTAACAAACTCCCTGTTCATTTGTAATATCTACTGTGCTTTTTGTGTATTTTTTCCGTCATATATTTGATGAAACTAAGATAAGACATGTTTGTAGATACCAATAGAAGGCAATTTGCAGTGAACTACGACTTGTATAGAAGGGTCTGACAACAATGCTTGGTTTGCAGATACCGTATGTAGTTCGGCCAACACTATAAATATCATGTGAATACATCACGGGAAAGAGGAACAACATGCAGTGAAAATATAGTGCTTTTGGTTGCTAGGAAACTGACAAACGGAGCTCTTTTACACTAATGCCAAGCACAGCTGCATATTATCAGGGGCTTTCAGATTGGACTATTTTCAATTGTAATGGGGAGACGATATTAATTCAGTCAATTTCTGGCAAATGTTCATGATGCTGCAGTGCACCTCATTTAAAAAAGTCGGATGAGGGCAAACCAGCCATTATGCCTCATTTCGGATGTAACAATATGAAGAATGCAATGCCATCTATGTGTTCAAAACCTTTTATTGCATTAGGGATGGTAATTTGCTCATTATCAAGGCTGAGCTGTCCTAATTGATTAACAGCACACCTCATGAAGAAGACTACATGTATCTGATTGCAGTATTCTGAGAAAAAAAAAAAAGGTTCTTATTCAAAATGAAGATCGTTCCTGGTTTTACTCCTACGCCCCTCAAGTGAGGTTTATATAAAGGGCTGTGCAAAGTTGTATTTAAAGTGGAAAACTCCAAATTCAAGATAATACACATTGCGTGTGTTGCAGAGCTGTGACTTTGAGGGGCACTTGTAACTACTGTAATTGATTATTAACATGCATATTATTGACAAACTGTCATAGATACCTTAACTTAATGCCAAAACATAAACCGCCATACTTCCTGTGTAAGCAGCGATAGTTCATATTTTTCCTAATCTATAGTGTTGCCATTTTGTGTTTAGGCTACATGTCATATTTTTAGCTTGAAGGTCAGGTTAGTCACATGGCAGTATGGCAAAAAAAAAAAAACACTTTTAAATAGAGCAAAATCAATGAAGTCTTGTTCAGTTGCTAGTTTGTGGTTTTGCCTTTTAAATGAACTTCAAACTTGAATAGATTTTCAGTAGGCTCCTACGCCCAATTGCTTCTTTGTTTTGGATGTAATCTGTTTTTTAGGGTTTTTTTTAGTAAATATTGACAGCTGTGGTGAGTCAGGGTGTCCCTAAGGCAGTGTGACCCAGTGTCACCACTCATCTGTGCTACACATGCTTACACTAATGTAGGGAAGCTCTTAGCACCATCTAAAGTGCTTTTGCTTTGATTATCAAAAGAGTCTGCTTTGAAAAGTCCAAAAAAAGACTTTAAAGTGCTTTTGAAATGTTTCATGAATACCAATTATTTTACAGATTTATTGTCTATTTTAAAGCTAGGTCTGAACAATAACATACTTTGTGTTGTATTCAGGGAGGTGCGTTGTACATCAACGGGCTGTAAAGATTAAATTTATTTAGAAAATTTATTTAGTCTTAATTTTGAAAACAGCATGTTGTCTTGTAATGTTTTTCCTAACATATTTTCTAAGAATATATCCTTTCCCTACGTTTATATAAAGGTTTAAATGTAGGAAGAGTAGACCCTCATAAAGCTATCATCATATTTCTGCTATTTGCATATCACTGCTCTTAGGGATTTCTTTCAATATATCTCTGGCAGTATTTTAATGTAGTGACTGCACTGAAATGGCAGAATGCTTTGATAAAAAATGAAAATGATGCATTTGAGTAAACTTCTGATGACATTGGCAGTTTTTCAGATAACATAAATATACAGCGAAACAGAATATTAGCTTTTCAGAGTTCCAAGAGACTTCAACACAATAGCTCCGAGCATCCTCTTTTATGCAAAAGATTAAGGTCTAGAGCGGCTAAAACCCATCAGAGAGTTATAAGACTGAATGGTTTTACATGTATTATCAGCAATCAAACAAAGCCAACTTTGAACAGACAAAGCTGATAAAGAAACTCATTAGCTGTAATATTTAAATGAGTGCTGATCATTAATCACTACATATCGAATTTTCAGCTTTGATTGTTGGTTACACGTTATCAGTTGTGTAATGGCAGAAGGTTTTCCACTTGTCAACATCTGCACACCTCCACAACCTCACCGCCGGGTTCACCTTTGGCCTCTTTGCCAGGACCGAGCTCAGGGGATATCTGAAAATGGCCTTTCTCCCAGGTTCCCATGACAACATTCACTCAAGTGCTTGCAATTTGGATAAGAGGCACCCTGTCACCTTGTCCACCATCTGCCTCCACAAGATGGAATTTGTTTTGTGTCACTCCATAAGGAGGTAGCAGCTTTGGCTGAGCACCAGACATATCCTCTGCTTGTTCCCCTAAATTATGCATGTTTTCTGATGCATAATGCATGTGCTCTGAAATGCACGCAAATAAAGCAGCTGTATTGTTTCATGTCTATGTAAGCAGATCGCTTATTTGGCTGGGTGCATCGTAAGCCTGGTGTTTCTACCCTTTCAGCAGCAGATTTGGCAGTGAATCCAACCACGGCTTTGTTATGTGTCCAAACAAGCATTGCTGTTGTTGGTGGTGAGTGCTGGCAAGCCTCAGTGTGCGTGTAAGGTGTTAAGAAGATCGGTAGAAGTATCTGGTGCGGCAGTAGGGCACCTTTCTCGTGTGAACATGGACAATGAAAAAGAAAAGGCTACTGAGTGCCTGGAGTAAGCAGAAACACAGTGGCATAGCTCATTACTATGTGTTTTTCTGCTGTTAGCCTGGAACTGTGCCTGTGCTTCATTCCTTCACATGCAGATGGACACTGACCACTGTGTGTTACTTGCCTCATTCATATACTGATTGATCTAGCATCAATCAGTACAAAATACCTGGTGCTATTTCAATATATACCAAAGCCAAAGTTACATCAAATAGACAAAGATCAAATTTATTTATTATGATTTTATATTTCATGATTCATCAAATTTGCTTAAAAAGCTTTAGAAGAAAGCCATTCCTTTAAAGCATAGCTCCAAGTTTGCAGGTATTTCTGTTTTTTAATTCGATTTTGAAATGCACATGATTTTTTTTTACGTTCCCATTGTTTATTTTGCATATATAGTTTGGGTTCAGTATGTTTTGTTTTTTTTTATTTATACTTTTTTCATCAAGAATGC
This sequence comes from Puntigrus tetrazona, assembly GCF_018831695.1. Taxonomy (NCBI): domain Eukaryota; kingdom Metazoa; phylum Chordata; class Actinopteri; order Cypriniformes; family Cyprinidae; genus Puntigrus; species Puntigrus tetrazona. The sequence continues at coordinate 14,627,952 of NC_056718.1, forward strand.
ATCAAATTGGCCAAATGTGCAGCAAAGATATTTATTATGTTACAGACGATATTTCAAATGCATGCAGCCATTTTTTGGAATGTGCTATTCACCAACGAAGCCTTAAGAATATTACACTTTCCACAAATGATCTCAAAATGGTGATTTAAAAGCAAATTTCTCTCGTGCACCGAATCAGCGTGCTAATGATTTCTGAAAGACCGTGATGCTGACTGGAGCAATGGCTTAGGAAAATGTGGCTTTACCAACACGTCGGCAGAACAAAGAAATTCATACAGATCTGAAACTACTTGAGGGTGACTAAATGATGACAGAATTTTCATTTTTGGCTGAACTATTTCTTTAATAAAGCACTGTTTCCATCGCTGGAATTCACCTGAGTGTAACAGATGCATTCCAAGCAAGGAATATTTTGAAATGAGGTCCGTGGTGTATTTCAGCTCTGCTGGAGATTTCCCTACAACAGCTTGATTCGGTAGCTGAACAAGCATGACGTTATTTTAGTTTGAAGATTTCCTTCTGTGCTCGCTGTCAAGAGTTCTTTCAAGGTTTGTTTTGCTTTGTGATCCGGTGGGCATTGCCGTGGTGACACGGCTAATGCTAAAGCAGGTCGTGATCTATGCAAACTCTCCTTCAGTGAAACATGTTCCAGTGACTGATTCCACCGTTTGTGTAATATCACGCTGACTCAAGGTCCTAAGCAATCAATCTTACGAATGGCGAAGAGGCTGAAGCACTGAATGTGTTTATTCAGTTCCTCGGTAGGTACTCGTGGTCTAATGCTTATCCGTACCTTTTATAGCGGCTTACTTTAGCCAAGGTCGGACAGAAAAGGGATTCTGGGATTGGGTAATCTCATCTATTTTTAATGTGGATGGCAGGCATGAAGGTATAAGCATGTAAGATTCCTCTTCTGTCATGTTTTGTTTGGTTCCTGTACTCTGTTTTGCTGTCATATGATATGATTATTTTAAGTAGTTTCTGTACATTAAATTTCCTGAGATTTCATCAAAGCAGAAAAGCCAGTGATGGTAGTTTTATCATCTTTATCAATGACATTCTTCACCGTCTCTGATGACCTTTGTGTTTGTAACAGAGAATCTATCACCGCTGTGTTTCGTAGTTCATGTAATGTAGAGCCTGTGTCCTGGACATATTTAACAAAATCATCTACCTTACCAGTCTTTTTCGTTCTCTTTAACCAGATTCCCGGATTGCATTGTTCACATTGCTTTCACAGAGCTTCTAAATACAGGAAAGACTGCTTCATTGCGAGTATTGTTCTCAATTTGCCTCTTACAGTCAAATTTTTTCACAGCCCTTTTCAGCAACTCAAACTGTATTTGTCACCATTTCTATGAAGGAGCAGACACAGAGAAGATAGGTAATTACTGTAAATGTATTTCCTTATTTTAACTTTTTTCTTATGATTACAGCTTACACTTCATTCTCTAACCCTTTTCTTTATTCTTCTTTTTTTTCTGTCTCGGTGACAACTGTAATTTCTGTGCTTAAGCACAAAAGAAACTAATATATATAGTTTGGGGTCGGGAAGGTTTTAAAAAGTGTTTTTTCTTTTCAGAAAGAAGTCTCTTACCAAGGCTGCATTTATTTGCTTAAAATACAGCAATAGCATTAATACGGTGAAATATTATTACAATTTAAAATTACTGTTTTATATATTTTTTTAAATATATTTTAAAATGTAATTTATTCATGTGATAATAAAGTTATATTTTTCTTTGATTTTGAGCTCAAAAATTCTTATAAAACTGTTTTCAACATTTTTAATATATAAATGTGATATTTGTGTATATATATATATATATATATATATATATATATATATATATATATATATATATATATATATATATATATTTTTGTGTGTGTGTGTGTCAATTTTAAACATATGTACTCCACTATTTTTTTGAAAATCTGCACCAGTTAATTCTATGTAATTGTCAGTAAATGTCATGTATTATTAGTCACGTACAATATGTATTGATTGACTGATATCAGCCGGTGTGTGGATAGATGACTGAGAACACCGGCTTTAAACTCAAACGGTGTAGCAGACCCCCTTTAACAGAGCAAAGAAAACACATTAGAAGTTCAATGCCTTTGCCAACTTGAAAAATCACAGAAGATCTTTTGATAGCACAAAAGGTGAGAGACTTTGCCCCACACCCGTATTCATCAACCCTATGTAATACCTCAAGTTTGGGTTTGATGGCACCCTCAGTTTATCAGGTGTTTCAGCTGGTGTCAGCTCCTCACCGCAGCCACACATCGCTCCCAGGGGGCTCTGCTACAGACCACTGAGCGCAGTAAAAAGAACTGGGCTGCGTGAACTTGCTGTCTGGCACATACAAATGGCCCACTTTAACCGCGTTCTTGTAGCTCTCTCCTGTGAGGAAACAGTCATAAGTCAGATGAATGAGTGCTGATGACCCTCTGGGCAATTCTAAAGCCATATTATGGGCCTGACGGAAAAAGTGTTCTTCTGACTCTGAGCTGCACATCAGCCTTTCAATCAGAGTGAAATCTACATAGAAAAAATGCAGTATTTACTGTAAATATTATTTTGATTTTGTAAACCAGGGTCAGGGTTAGTATAGCACTACAACTTTTTAGAAATATATTTAATGAAGTTTTTTTTATTTTTAGATTTCAGTCAATTTCATCATCATTTTAAGATTTAATTAAAAAAAATCCTTTTGTTATCCCTAGTTTATAATTATTTTAGTTATTTAGGTTTATATTATATTGGTTTTTATTTCAGTTTTATTCCATTTTTAGTTTTCATTTATTTCCAGTTAGTTATTTTAGTTCTCCTCTCTTATAAGTATTTTATTTTCATCCCTCTGTCAAAGTTAATGTGGTGATTTCATGTACTCAAGTGTTTAACAGTGCAAAACATTTTTATTATTATCTACTGTTATTGCTATTTAGTTTCAATGTGGGTGGGTTGTAAAAGTTTGAAGTTTTTTTTCTATTTAAACTCTTACCTAAACTTAGTCTATTGAGAGAAAGTAAATAATAATAAAAAAAAATCTGTTACTACACTTAAAAAGAAAAAAAGAATAGCACATTTCTTTTGTTTCTTCTATAGTGTTAGTGAAAAGAAAAGGAAAATAAAAGAGACTGGTGAATGCATATTTAGAAAAGCAGTGAAGTGGACCATCTGGCAGACAGAAACCGCAAATAAACATTTGTGAGCGGAGACAAGACAGTGTAGAGGGACGGTCTGCACTTGCTGTGGCAGTTGCTTAGATTTAAAATGTAATCAATATGTAAATTGTTTTTCCCAGCACAAAAATTCTGGACTATGGCCATCTCAGGAACAAAAATAGCTAACGTTTTCTTCTGCGGACAACACAAAAACTTTAAGGAATCCCATCTGCATCTGTCTGAATTCATCTCAGTGTGAAGGAAAGAGAAGGGCAGTAGACAATAGCTCATTTATAATGCCCATGTCTCTGTTTTAGCATTGATTATTCGTAACTCATTCTTATTGCTTCTTTTGGATATTACTGATGGGAATATCTTGGAACTAATGCAGGTTTTGCCAGGAATGTATTGCAGTGTAAACACTCTTTGAATAATAGAAATTCAATGAAAATGGTACACTGTAAAAAAAACAGTGAAAGTGCTACAGTAAAACTGTTAAATGTTAATGATAAATTCCTGTAAAAACCTTAAATTGACGCTCCCAGAATTCCCTGCAATGTCTTTAAAATGTAGTTTGAGTTGGACGTTTTGTCTAAATCACACTTCGTTTTTCTATCAGTTATGTTTATTAGGGTTGGTATGTAATGTAATGCTGTTATATGAATGTTTATGGCATATTTCCCTGATGGTGTTTAGCGTTTGTGTTCATATTTACAAGCTGCTTGGCTTTAGTTCATCGTGTGACTTTCTCATCACCACCTGCATTTGGTGGTTAATAGTATATTTCAAAGGTATAAAACAGCTTTCGGTACTTTAATAAGTTGGTGTCTTAACGTTATATCGGTTAATGAAAATTACTTCTTTTTTTTTTATTGCATTTTCGTACTTCGTCATGCACCACCAGTCACAACTAATTTATTTGATTAAAAATGCTGTAAAAAGAGAACAATTTAAACTAACCGATTTGTATTCGATTATTAAAATGTAATTTCTTCCTCTTAATGCCAAAGTTGAATTTCAGCAGCTGTTACTCCAGTCTTCAGTCACATTAGCCTTCAGAAATCATTCTAATAATTGCACCACAGCAATAAATAACATTGTAAAATACATCCAAATAGAAGTCACTGCGTTGCAGCCTTGACCGGCAGTGTATTTACAGTGAACTTTAATACATTCCAATAGTAAAAAGATAAGTCTTCATTTTTCTGTTCATGCATTCCCTGGGAATTGAACCTTGACCTTAGTGTTGCCTGTTGAAGCTACAGGGACACTGAATTAATCTGTAATTTGGACAACACGTTTCACTTCAATTACCAAAGGCAAACTGGGAAATCTTGCTCTGGACAAGTGCTTAGTGTTGTTTAGCGCTTGAGTATTTGGTCAGCCCTGATTGTTTCACCCAACTAATTGCTTTCTATGCTCAGAGAAGGTGCAGCTGCCAATGCTCCACCTGCTTCTGGGACTTGTGTTCTCCGCCCTTGTCCTGGCAGCACAAACGCACCGCACCGCTGCCGGGCCTTCAGAACCCGATGAAGACGTTACGGTGTAATGAGGAGGATACAAATAGCGGGAAGAGGTCAGGATGTCATGAAAATCTCTCTCTGGGGTTATGGTTGTAAAGGACGAAAGAAAGATTTAATGAAGAGGAATTGTCTGTGTCTGCTCACATTAGTCAGCATGGGTCTCAATGCAAGCTGTGAAATCTATCATGTTAGGATATCTAATTATGTGTTTGTAATTGCATCGGGCACCTTATCTTTCCTGATGAGATAAAATAGATATGCTTGTAATGACACAGTGATGTTGGGCTAGTTTTTAGGGCCGTCGCACCTGCACAAAACGAAATTATCCTCCATCATAGCTTATAAACAGAATAATTAACAGAGCCGCAGCGTTCGGCACCGACTACATGTGCCACAGTACTTACGGCGATTGAGTGCTCTGACATCAGCAACAATGGTATGTTAATTTCAGCAGATTTTGCAAAGCATCCCGCTTCTCTGTTTTTAAAATATTCTCTCATCATCACTGTCAAATGATGGAAACTTTAAAAAAAAAAAATATGGCGAGGTGGTAAAATGCAGCTGTTGGGTGTTTTATATGTTTATATGCTTGGCATTGTAGCTTGTATGATTTGCACACTTGTATAGGTTTATCGTAAGCAAAACATTCACTGATGTACTAAATATTTTCCAGCAGAATATGTTCTTACCCGTACGCAGTGTTTGTATATTGTATGTATGAATGAGGCCTTTTGGTTTAATGTATGCCAGAGGTGAAGTGTCCTACTTCTGCTTGTAGGAATTTGAGAGATTAAATAGAGTGAGGTGCATCTTGGAAAATGCTACTGAGATGAGCCATGTGGCATTAAAGAGGATATTCATAACACAATGGATATTACCATCATAATGGCATTCTGCGTTTTTAGAGAGATGCATTTAACAACTGACAGTCACAAGTAGTTTCTGACCTATTTGCCAAAGTACTTTCACTCTTCAATGAACTGCTCCATTTGAGTTTGGCAAGACATTTGATAAGTTTGGCTTTATACTGAAAGACCGGAGTAACCTTTTTCATTTAAACAGCATGTGGATGTGAAGTATTGTCGCTTTTTTCTCTGCTTTTTTAAAAGATGTTAGCAGTCTATGGAGACAATGGCACTATGGAGACAAGTTATTAATAGATGGCTTGTTTTTAAGTGTGAAGCATTTCTGAAAAAAAAAATGTGGAAGACAGTTCATGACTTCAGTGATTAAAAAAGAGAAAAACTTTTCAAACTGACAGATAGACTGTTTATTTAAATCAGATTTAACAATATAGCTGAAAAACAGGAATGTGTCAAGTTACTGTTCCAGCTGACAAATACTGTACAAAAACTTTATATAATTTAGTGTTACTGTTCCAAATGACAAATAAATAGACTGATTATTTATATTTAAAATTACATTTAACTGGTATATACAAAAACATAACTCTTCAAATGCAGCTTTTAAATTGCTTTGTAGCAAAAAGCATTTGCAAGCTCATTTCTTACTACATTTGCCAGTTGCTTTCTTTATTCATTCATCAAGTGAATTAATATTGGAGCGTTCACATTTGAAAACAGCCAGTGAACTTTCAACTGAATACTAAAAGCATTTAGTAATTGCTTTGTACAAATGCAGCTTAAATGTTGCATTTAACATGTAATTTATCAATTTGAAAGGAAAAGTTTAATTAACTTTTTGTTTTCGGTCCAAGACACGAATAATTGTTTCCACTATTTTATTTTCAGGAGCAATCATACACCACCAAAGAAATGCATTCTCAGTGAGAAGAGAGGTCCTTTGTCTGCCACAAAAGTGCTGTGCAAATCATTGCAAGGGTAAACAAGTGTTAGGTCATGTGCTGTTGTAACCAGTGACCCCCTTAAACAGTGCATCAGTATCTAACATATGGTGGGATTTAGCGGCCTGTGCTTGCATTTTACTCTCATGCTATGGTTTTCTAGAGTTTAAATGTGTTATAACAGGCAGCTGTGACCGCTCTGTGCCTCAGTACCACCTGTGGGGCTGTACCTGTGAAAGTCTCATCACATTGAATGACAGGGTATAATTAAAAACTGCTCCGAGAGCTACTCAGGAGGGGAGACTCTTCAAATGAGCTCAGGAAGGCCAACTGAATGTAAAAGAGTCCTCCTCCCAGAGCAGACAGGTGCGACTAATGCTGTAAATGCATTCGCTTTTCTGCTGGGAAGTCATTTTTATATAGATAGTTTCAGGGTGCCTGTATTGTTCACTTAAAACCAAAAATGTGCTCAAGCAAAGTAGCGTTTTTCCACACGATTTCAATTTAAATCTTTTCAGCCTTACTTTTCACAGTTGTCAATATATACAGATGGAGGGAAAACTCCCATGCAGCGTTAGGCCTATATTGGATATTGGCTTTTCTGAGGTCCAAAATGACTGAAATACTGTTTCAGGTTGTCAGCACTTGTTCTTGAAAGTCATTCCAGCAGATGTTTAGATTGTAGGATTTTTGGGTGTCCACATATAGGCTGCATTAACATATAGATTAAATGCTTTCATTTTTAATATCAGTTATCTATTTTCTTCTCCCAGAATCGTATGAGCTAATGTTTGATAATGTACTTCAATTTATAATACACATAGAATGAAAGAGATAACCAGAGAGATTCTATGTTTAAGCTGTGTCTTTTATTGCAGGCACCTTAATGTTTGAATGTGTCAGCAGAAACTGCAATAACAAGCACTCATACAACCTAAATTGATTAAAGGGATTGTTCCACCAAATATTATAACAAGAATTTTTGTTATATCAACTATGCCTTTAACGGCTGACCTTGTATTACAGTCCTAATACACCCAAGGCCTTCCTCCTCAGACTTGGTAACTTGAGGTTGCCAGATTGACAACACCAAGAGGAACTGAGCACTTTTGTGTGGCAGCTTCAGTGACTGTGTTTTTCACCAAACTGGCAACCCTGGGTTCTGAAACATAATTGTGTAAACTGGCAGTGTAATGCTATGTAACTAAAACATTGCATAGCATTACACACAGCACCTTTAATGTGGTCGAATATACAGTTTCTATGGCAAATTGTACATTGGATCTGGTTTCATCAACAACAAAAACATGAGTGACATTTATAGCTCAGGTGATTGGCTCAACGATAAACTGGCAGCAAAACCGAATGCCCATGCCATAAAACAAAATGGCAGATTTCATGTTGCAAGTTTTCTGGGATCCTGTGCCGGCCCAGATACTGGTATTAAAGATGAATGTAAATGTTAATAGACACTTTTTTTTTTAGGTATCATATCATATATCTTCTTGGTTTTGCCCTGAGGCATAGGTTGTTGGACTGCAGTAATGTTAAAGTATGGGGCCTAATTAGTGAAGGAAATAAAGGAATCCGATTGATCAGGACTATGTTGTGCAAAAAAAAAAGAAAAAACAGCCACAGGCTTGGAGTGACACTAAAAGTCCATCTGCCGCTTGTGTGCAGCCCATGTGTGTCCGTATAATTTTCTAACTGTCTGAGCTTCTTGCCTGTGGGGAGGAAATAAAAAAAAACCTCCCAAGAGCAGGTGGAGTGTGAAATTCCCAGTAATTCAATTTCTAATGTGAGGGATACCTTTCTTCTCAAGAGTATCTGTCTTGTTCTTTAGTAGTCCATGGACCCCAGAGATATCCAAACCATTGGTTTGTGCTGTTTTAGCTTTTCGTCTAAAATATAGAATTCAAGTATTACAGCTGCTCTCAAACAGCCTTCTAGTGCTCTCAAAGATGGAGTGTTTTAAAATCTGTCTTGGTCATGTGACCAGAAAAGGATCAAAGTGCTCTGACTAACGTGACTTGAAATTGTAACATACTCCAGTGATTTGGTCAGAGCACAGTGAGAACTTCAGATACTCATAATCCTGTCTTGGTTTGCCTCTCATCCCCTCTTTATCACCTTTCGACATGATTTAAGACATCGACCGCTAAGGTACAGTTTGGACTCGTCCTTTCATGCACCGTAGGGCGACTTAACAAGGTCATTTAGTGCTAAAAAGTCTATTTAAATGTAAAACACAACACATAATGGAAACACATGGGTGGCTTGCATTGCTTTTCTATTCATGAGAATTGCTATATATTGTCTCTGGCCAATGGAAATAATGGCAGCTGGTGATTGGGTGTTAACAACAATAAATGATGCTGATTAGTTCTCTAAATTACAAGTGATCAGTGTCACCACACGAAGGATTTTTGAATTAGTTGAATCAATACAGAGATTAAGATGCTTGTTCTGAGTTATCAATAACTCTTTGGGATGGAAAATAAAAAGAAAAATGAAGAAAAGAACATAATGAATTTATAAAATTTCTTCAGATAAAGACAAGCAAAGATTTTTAGTCTGTATAATGCAAGAGGAAAGGACCGCTACAGAAACCCCACAAAGTGAAGACGACAGTGTTAAAATACTTGTATTTGTAATGTTCTCACAGATGGCTATTGTTTCATTTAAGAAGACACTGATGCATTAACAGCAGTTGCATGACTTACTATCTTACTCCCTTTGTGTAGTTTTTGGAGGGTCATTTTTGGGTGTCCCATACTTATAGAAAAAAAGTAATTCTACTTTTTTGTAATACTTGACTACATTTTAAAGTTACTTTTTTACTTATACTCAAGTATGTTTTTGGTCAGATACTTGTACTTTCTATACATACGAAATAAGCGCTAAAGCAACGGACTTGTATTCCGAATTTCAGACAGGCAGTACATGTACAATCGAGCAATGATGTGACAATGATTATTCAGAGGCAGCGAATACCTCTGTGTTTTTATTTAGAGAGTGCTCTTATCTTTGAAAAAGGCAAGAAGATTAAATTTGAGACATTGTACCCTCACTATTGTGTCTCTATTGACTCTCTTCATACTTTTAAGTGCATGCTGCAAAAATGAGCTCATGAATGATTCTACAAGCACTTTTTAAGTCCCAGTAATTTTTTTTTTAAATTAAAACTAACAGCTTTAATAGATTTTTTCAATTTTTGAAATCATGTTAATTTATGAAAAGCTATTTTAAATTGTGTGTATTTAGGGTACATAAACAGGGCTAGCTGTGAAATTATCCATAGCAAGAGTCGTTGTATTACAAAAAAAAAAAAGTAATTTCCACCACAGAATGCTGTCAACACAGTACATAATTAGAGATCTGGTTGCAATATCACGTCTTTGAGAAAAAATACACTTATGTAGTAGTAATGCATTAAAAAAACAAAATGTAGTAGTAATTAGACTAATTAAATGAACTAGAGTCAAAAACACCCACTGCACTTTATACAAACTGTTCCCTTATGAATGTTGCGTTTGATTAAAGTGATGTATTGTGTGTGTCTGTGTGTTGTGTGGGATTACTGAGTGTTTGTGTACAGTATATGCTGCTCTCAGGGTCAAAAGTGAGTTTAGTTGTTAGCACAGAATCTCTACACTGTCATTTAACACCAAATAAGACTTTTAGAGAACCAATGAACAGAGCATTATGTTCTTAAAACTGCCTTTGACTGACCATCTTTGTAACTGTATTTAAACACTGAGTGATTGTATCTTTCCCAAATCTGCAGAGACACAGCTGGTTAAATTATTGCACACTACTGTTTGAAAGAAACCATAAAGCAAACACTGTTATCTGCCAAGGCTGTCAAGCACTGCTGCAGACCACCCCTTGAGAGACAGGCTGAGGCCTCAGTCACGAAGAGACATTGGTGTGATCCCACCGATAAGAGGAAGTCATTTTGTAACTACTCAGTGTTTTTGACAATCACCAAATAGCAAAGTAAGGTAAGGTCATCCAAGGGTTACAGAAGCAGCCAAACTATTAAATAGTCAAAGGAGCCAGTGTCAAGATAACATCGTTAGTCATTATCCCACATCCCATTTCATTCAGTTGTTATTCTTAACTAATGGATTCATTCAAGTAGATAGGGGAAAACCTCCACAAGTTTCCCCAGCTGGACATTTGCGAATCCACATCTACACAATCTGCAGTAAAAATCACACTTCCGGCAAGAAAATATGTTTGTATTTGAAAAATTATTTGAAACCATGTTAAATATGCAAATGGTGTTTCACACTTTAGGGGATTTAGTTTGATGTTGATTGAATCTATTGATCAAAGTGTATGAAGTGTATGCTGTATCTAATCCAATCCATAATTTAATGCTTTGTTTTTTCCCCCAAAAAAGAGATACATATACCTTCAGGGCAGCTTTACTCAAAGAATTACTTTTGATTCCACAAGCCCCCACCCCACCCCCCACACAACCTTTCAAGTCTTTATAAATCGAACATTAGGTAATACTTAGTGCACTGTTACTATTAATATCTACCATGTAGGGGTAAAGAAGGTACAAAAGTGTATTTTCTGTAAGGATGCTGCTTTTGTAGCTTTTTTCCAGTACAGTTGTAGAAAGTCCACATTGAAGCATTTCCATGAAATGAGCTTAAATGGCTTGTCTTTTTACAGTCTATTTAGTTCATGAACTACTTACAGTTATGTGTAACCTAAATCTCAGATTCTAGATGGGCTGCGGCTAGATGAAGCCAATTTGTTCAGTCAATCACTTCAGTGCAATTTGAAAACAGTTTCAATGAGAAAAATCTGCTAAAAGGATGATTTGATAGTGGATTTGCATCTGTACGGGGTATCTTGTGTTTGCAATATTGAGAAATTATACGGTTTTGTAAAAAGTTCAGAAATTGTCCTTCAGAAAATGTATTGTTATTGTAACAATAAGTAGTGAAAAGTAGTAAACAACTACTACACAGAAATGAAGAAAGAGAAAAACTTTTCGTAAGTAATAAGTGTCAAATTAATCAGCACAAGCAGACTTTAATGCATCTCTACAGGGAAGAATTTGACTGACAGTACTTGCTACATAATTATTGAGGGATTTGAAAGTAACCTTGTTTCAGATAACAAATTACTGCAGTGCAGGAACCAGTGGAACTACAGTACAAGCAGTTTATTTTGAAAGCCTTTGAGCTTCCAGCTACCTGCCGGTTATAAATGTATTTGAAGGATCTCATTAAAATTCAGTTGAGGACAGATCTGGGCTATGTGTCAGTCAAGTCATGTAAACCATATACATATAAATTCATGTTGCTGAAAATGTTCCCTTAACATAGACAGCAAAAACCTGTGGGAATAGAGTTTAGCTGGGTAGCTTAAGCTCAGTCTAAAGTAAACCATGCAGCTGTGAAGCGTGACACATCCAGCTGTTGCACTGTCAGTAGAGTTATTAGACTGTGCTGTATTTCGTACATTCAACCTGTGCATTTATCTTAGAATGACTTTTTGCTCTGTGAATTTCAATAGCATTTGAACTCCGGTCTAATGGGAGCTATCCTGAATTCCAGCTATATACAATACACTTCAGAGTCTCCAGAGTCTTTTACAACATACTGCGTCAGCAGATTTGATGGGGTATTAAAGCTCTACATAAAGCACAACACACTAAAATGTCTCTAGAGAGAAAGTTTCTCTGAAGTAGTCTTTCACTACACACTAAATCACCATGAGAAGCATTCAGTAAGGCTTTGGTTATATAGTCAATTACTAGATTAGACAAGACCCATCAAGTGTATTAACAGAGTCATGTCGATCCCATTTTATGATTTTAGTTGTCTAACTTTTAAGACTGAGGCTATAGTCCATCATCAGTGCGAGAGTCTAGATGGTAATGTGTTGAATGGAGTGAATGGTGTAAAAGACCCCTTGAGAGAAAGTACACATAGAGTCCATTTCCTAAGAGAAAAAAAAAATGCATGAACTCCGCCAGCAAGCACTGACTTCAGTTATTTGCCTTGACAGCTACTTTACACTGTTGCAACTTTCTGGTCCTCTGAGAAATCTTATCATTTATCTACTGTAGCATCAAGGGAGTAAAATGTTTGCTTGTTAACTGTTGTCTTACTGAGGAAATTTTACAAGTATAAAACAAGTATATTTCAGCTGGTCTAATTTCAAAAGGAACCCTTATTCATTATGAATTAAGCTTGCCTTTTCCTGTCAGAAACTATATTTTGGCTACAGCATTGGTTTGCTAAGAAGTAGCTATAACGAGTTGCTTCCCTTTCTTGGACAGCATCTTAAAAAATTGCAGATTTGAAACATCCTTTAGAGCCAGCAAGTTTACATGCCACACAAATATCATTTAGGAGACTTAACTCATTGTTTATTTAATTACAGTTTAACATATAGCATTTTGCTAAGCTAACTGTGCAGTACTCTAAATGTGTGTTCACTCCATGCATGTCAAAACGTTCAGAATTATTCTTACTAGTATTCGTTCTTCTTAAAAGCATTAACGTCTTTGTAGAACTCGTATGACAATTAAATCTAGAAAAATCATGATAGCTCTCATGTATACCACCTAAGTAAACAGGCATTAGCATATTAGCATTAGCAGTAAAATGTAAGCAAATGTTCATATTTCTGTTTTCCTATAATTGACTTTTTTAATATATTGTGTTATATTGTGATACTGTCAATTGATCATTTCAATTACACATTCATTTTGGTCTTAAGTGTTTGGTCTGTAGTGTTGCCATAGAAATACGTAACACCAAGGACATGAACAGTTCTAGGCTGTCATCTATATACATTAATTACGGCATGAAGTTAATGCAAAATACCCATTTTGGTTAAGTTAGATAGTGGACAAAATGATGCATCTTAAAATGCTGCCTCGAATGGCAGCACACTATGTTTAGAGCAGAGCAAGTGTACACTTAGCCTCAATGATACAACAGAAGAGCACATCCTCTTCTCATCAGCTCTCATTTTTATGACGTGCAGTTTGGAAATCAAAAGCTCTTAAGAAAAAAAATAGATTTACACAATGATGGTGCAGGCAGTCGTCATGGTTACAGACTGAATATGAGGAGTAAGTGTGGGAGACCTCGCTGGTAGTTTTGCTGTGTGGGTTGAGACATTGCTTCCTGCGAAGCAATCAGATGTGGAAGCTCTACACTGGGTCTGTAGCCCCCTCACCTCAGCGATCATGGAGCAGGAGACGCTCAGTTAGAGTCCAAAGTCGATACAAACCGAGCACTGCAGTGTGAAGAGCACGTCGAACCCGTTCACTGCCATTTTTACCTATGCCAGTCTTTCAACAAAAGCAAGAATGCCTTTTGTAAAATACAAAACATGTAGTTTTTATGAAGTAGGCCAGGTGCTTTCTTTTTCTCATCCGTTTTGCATGACAATATAATTGAGAGGGTGTGTGTGCATATCACAGGAGCAATACACATGTAAGGGCCCCAAATCATTTCCAGAACAGTCTCTCCTGGGGTGAGCAGATGCGCTTCACTTTAATGAAATTACACGCAGAATTAGAGCTTGGATCAGGAAGCTTGGGGCGAGACAGGGGGGAGGCTCGGGCCCCCCAGCCTCCTCTGGAAGCAGCGGATTACTGCTCAGGAGAGACTGGGAATCTCTGTGGCAACCGTTGGGGATGGGCTAGAGTTGGGAGACGCTTATCAGCTGGAAAAGAGCTAAAAGAAACAAGAATGGGAAGCCTATGATGTTGAAGTCCCATTGAAGATGGAGAAGCATGAATATTCATTGAGCCTCCTTCGTATGACATTGCTCTCATGTTATCTCTCGACTTTCTTTCACTCTTTCTCTGCTAGTTTTTCGAAAGTCTTATCCTTCGTTTCCCAGGCTTTCCACGTGATGTTTTGTGAAGCGCTAGCTACCTCTCTGTTTGTACATGAGCAATGTGGGTTTCTAAAAATGTCCTGATTGCGCTCTTATTTTTGAGATGAGAAGCTCAGCTTTAAAACAGTGGAACGGCCTTTCACAAGTCCTCCTTGGAGAATTTGTACTTCGGAAGTCATTACACTATGATGGTCGTTCAAATGATTTTGGCTGGAAAAAATAGATGCATTGGCCAATTTTATGTGTTTTTCTCGGTTTTTCCACTCATAGTTGAACACAGGAAGCTCTTAGTGCGAGTGCAACTAAATGAATAGCAAACGATGCATGTTAGGTGTGGAATTCATGCTTTATCATTGCCTCCACAGAGAATGATGGGAAATCACAAACCGGTTAAATGAGCATTATTTTCTGGCAAGCTTTATCACATACATAAAATGAGAAAATCAACCTATTCATGCTCAGAAAGTGCACTTTTTTGTTTCTGAATTAAATATTATGTTCCTAATTGCAATTTTATGGTAGTATTATTGTTAACTGTGTTTTCAGCAGTGTACAAAACCCCTGATCCTTATTCTCTGCAACATTTCATTTTGCTGAATGAAGACTGTGTGCCATATAAGGCCACTAAGTAGTCCATGGGCCTATAAAAAATGTAACATATTGAATGTGTGGGAGAAAAACTACATTGTAAAAAAATAGGCACTCTCATCCAGTCAGCTGTTTTTTGATTAAAATTGTTTTGGTCTTTAAATACAACATTGCATGAGTTGCTAAGTATGTTTTTGTGGTGATGATTTAATTTGGGTGGAATGCTGTACAATTTAAATTCCAAAGTGTTCTACAATGCAATTATATAATCAAAAATCAAGCAGTTGAGATTTCTTATGTAGTATATAGTCATACGTAATATATAATCGTAATAATAACAACAACTAGCTGGATATACGGTACATTATCCCTTTTTCTCCCCAAATAAGTGAAAAATTGAACACAAAATATTATTTTGAGAGGGTTTTTTATTTGCTCACTTGAAATGAGCAAGCAGTTGAAAAAAGCAGTTGTTAGCAAGCAGATTTTAGCCAAGATAGAACTTTGAATTATGCCATTTTGCATGCTTAGCTTTAACTTTAATTTTTAAAGCTTATCCGCTATCTTGGTAATCTTCAATAATAAAACCCATTTATCTATCTATCTATCACAGCCATAAAAATCAAAAACACCATACTGTAGCTCTTGTGCTTTAACAGTCTCCTCATCTTTCTGGTCTAAATGAACTGTTATCAGGACTCATGGGCTGTTTTCTAATCATCAGCTATGAGAGAAAGCAACACTTGTGGTTTATTTAGCTGCTCTTATTGACCCATGGTTTTAGCTCCTCAGAGAAAAACAGCTAAGTGTTAGATGGCTTTGGCTTAAAGGAACCCTTTTCTCAGTATCACAGGCCATAGAAAAACTGATTTGATCAACTAAGTCTCTTCACTATCCCCACATTTTCACTTCATATAAGAGGAAGAATGAGTGAGCTAAAGAAAGAGAGAGGAAGCGGCAAACAAAAGCAACATGCAATTGGTTACCCTGCTGGTCAGTGCAATGCAAACAGACTCTGGTGAGAAACTCCATTACTGATAATGGTCTGTGTTTGTGCCGGCTGTTGAAGAATCAGCATGGCTAATTGACCTTGCTGAGTCCCAGCAGGCAATGGGCTCCGTGTCAGCAGAGCAGGGAAGGACATTATCTGATTTCACACAGTTTGATGCGCTCAATGACACGCAGAATGACTGTTGCTCCTGTGAAATCATACGACAAATATTCAGAGAATGAAGCCAAGAGAAATATATCAGAGAAAGCAGAATATATAAGCCATGGTTTTTGTGATTTAAAATAGTGGATGTGTTGCATTCGGCATAGAATATAGCCAGTACTGTGCTATCCAGATTTCAGCAAACCTTTTTTTTTTCTCCTTCTTTTAATCCTAATACACATTGGACTTCTGGGACTTCTTATTACCCCGACTACTTTGTGTAAATTGATCTGTTGCCGTCAGGATTTGAGGTGTGAGTGACTGAAAGTACTGCAGATGAGTCACTTTCCAGATATAGCCGTGCAGTCTGTTCTCTGAATCTTTCTCAGATGAAAAGATGTCATTCAACAAGCAACATTTGACCAAACCAGGCTGTGTCCACGCGTTCTTCTTCTAATGTGGTGAAATAAGGTGATTTGGCTCAGTACACTACATTGTGCACTTTATATACTCTGTGTTTTAACATATTCACCTTGAAGGAAAGCAATTTTGCATTTTAATGAACCTATTTTGCAGCTCCTATTGTATAGAACTGAGAAGGAGAGAAAATGCAGTACAGCGAGGATCAACAATAGACATTTACTATATAACAAACTGATTAAGTACAAAAGAAAATTGTATGTGAACAGAATTAACAGAATAGCTTACACTGTGTTGTTTATAATTGCAAACTAGACTGTAAAATTTTTAAGAGAACGACTTTCTTTAATGAAATCGGTCATGCTTGACATGATGTTGCAACTCAGTTTAGTCAATTTAGTTGAAAGTAGACTAAATTGATTTTTTTTTTTTTGGTGAATTCTCTTATATATTCTGCTCTCATAGATGGTGGATAACTGATGCTACATTGGGATGGGCTGTGCAGCCGTTATCGACTCTGTCCTGCAAAAGCAGCAGGTTGCAGAGAGAAATGCTGCCAAGAAATACTTCCTTTTCTTCACTAATCTCATTTAAACTACCTGTCACGTTCGGTTGCACTGCTAGTGCTAAATTGCTTACAGTTATTACTGATAAGAAGCATGTCTGATAAAAAAAGACCCAATGTGGTAGGCTGTACATTCTCTGGGGTGATTTGATGATTGAATTAATGCTAATGGTTTGTCTTCACATTATGAGTTTAGAATCTCAATCCAGACCTAAACAGTATTTTCAGCTATATACTTATATATGATTGAAGTTAAAATGTGTGTCAGTGCAATATCAATTTAACTATTGTATTGTTAAATTTTATCCTTCAACCATTTTAATACAAAATATCAGTGGTACTAACCCCATGCCACCCGAAATTCAGAGTCGGATCCTAGGGGGTCACAAATGGAAAGTCTGTGGGTTAAAATAAAAAGGACTGACAAAATCATCTAGCACATAATATCATCCACTCTTTCTGTATAAATGCCTTTATTTTAGGAAGGGGGTTCCTCACAGTAAAATCATCATATTTAGGAAAACTCCTACATGAGACTAAAATATTGCCACAAATCCTTCCTTAAGAAGCACAAACAGAAAAATCTGATTGACTTCCATCTGTATTTCCTTGCATTTGACACGTAGGACCTAACCATCAGTGTTGTTCACCAACCCTCAGTTAATGAATGCCATTTAAAGACTTCTCTGGAGTTTTTGAGTCACGTTTCACATAAGGATGAAAAAGATCGTGTTGCACATTATGATATGTGCTCCATAAATGATGTTAATGGAATAAATGACCGTCATAGTTTATTTGTAAATATTTTTTTCCTAGCTAGCTACCAGAGGTTTTTAGCATGCAAACATTAACATTTTAATGCCAGCAAACAGCAATTAGTTGATAAAATAAGTTGACGGGTAATTTTAGAGTGGTCTAAATGCAAATGGACTTAAAATCACAGGATATGGCACATCAACACCAAACACACCTAAGATATCTACCCAGACTCAATTAATAACTGTGATAAAAATATGTCTGATGACATTTCTGAAAAATATTACGCTGCTTCTTACAGCTTTCGGCATGTTCAAAGAGAGATGTCCAGTGACCCTAGCCTAAACCTTGCTTATAATGTTAACAAAAGCAAATGTGAAATATAAACATATCTACTTGAACACCCATGCCATTTTACCTTCCACTAGTCTTTGAGGTCTTTTGATGAGTGTTGTGACATGATAACAAGCGCTCCACATCGCAAATGTAATACTGTACCAGGTGAGCAACTGAGCAAGTTTGCTGCATCAGAAAAAGCCACGTGGAACTGGTTATGTGTTGCTAACATCAACATGCATTCGTTTACATATTTTGCACTGTGGTAAAATGTTTTGAACTCATAGCATAGCATTGTGAAAGTAATCATAATTTGTGTGAAAAAGCAACAATAAAAGCAAAATCATGTTGGTGTTTTATTGCAAATAGTGTTCATTTCGGCTGGAAACTGGAGTAAATTGTATGTGTATATTGGAATTTAGCTAAAATATATAGGTAGATTAAAGTTGTTGTTTTTTCAGGCTGCCTATAGTATGTTGCAACCATAAGGTAACTTGCATTGATTTGCACTCTGCCCGCTTTAAAAAGTGTTTTGTGCGGTTTCATCAGCAACGGTATGATATTTGAGGGTCCTTGGTATCAACGTTGTAAAAACCCCTTCATTAAGTTATATAAACCCTGCAGTATTAGCTGTAAATCACTGAAAGGTTTGTTTTTCCAAAACCTGAGATGTGTTTTATTTGTGCTGTTGTTAGCCTAGAGCAGGATCATACACCTAGCTGATTCTGTCAGAGCAGATCATGCCAGGTACCCTTGC
The DNA here is from genome assembly GCF_018831695.1 of Puntigrus tetrazona. Classification (NCBI taxonomy): domain Eukaryota; kingdom Metazoa; phylum Chordata; class Actinopteri; order Cypriniformes; family Cyprinidae; genus Puntigrus; species Puntigrus tetrazona. The sequence continues at coordinate 14,646,915 of NC_056718.1, forward strand.
ACCACACACCCAGTCACACCTGATGTACATTTTACAGATTTCTGTAACGATGTATCATCCGGCTGCTGACAGCTTCTCTCGACCCACCCCCTCACTACCAGTACACTTCTGCCCTCTGATTCACAGGTATCTCATCCTAGAATACTCGACACCGACCGTCCCAAAAGGCTTATTTCTTAAGAGACTCCAGGGAAACAAACAGGCAGAGAGAACGATGCCTATGCATTTGTACCATTCTGTATTGCGTTATGTGTATCGGTGCTTTTTCAGCCCTGTTTATTATGCTAATAAGGGTCTTTGAATTATGAATCGAGAGAGAGAAAGAGACAGATGAGATTGGAGTCCACATTAAGCTATGTATAATATTGTTTTTCATTTTTGTGCACATAAAAATTGTGAAGAGTTTTAGTCATACTATTATGCTATCACAGTCTTGGATACATTTTCACAGTTTCGTAGGAAATTACCTCGCTAATGACTAATAGACTGTCTCATTTCAGTCTGATGATAAAAAGCCCACAGTTGCTGTTTGCTCTGCTTGTTTATCTGATAAGGAACCTGCCTGTATCCAGAAAAAAAAAAATTGTAAAAGGGGATTTTCACAGATTTTCATCTGTCTGCCATAAAACATGATGGAGGAATATGGTAAATAATTCATTATTTGGCATGCAAAACTATAAAATCTTAATACAGGTCAGATGCAGACAAACAACAGGAAGTGCTAATGGTATTGAGCTGAAGGCATGCGTCTTCGGAAGCGCCCTCAGAGTTGACACGAACTTTCGGAGAGAGACAGCTCTGAGTGACTTTCAACTGCGTCGCATTTCAAAACATTGCCATCAGTCTTCTCCAACTCGCTATTAATGAGTGTCATTATTCTCTGGAGTTCCTGCTGTTTTCTGTTCCATCCTGCCCTGTCTCCTGAGTCAAGATTCACGTCAAGATGAAAAAGAATTGAGCCAAATCTCAAGTTGTTTAAGACGAGGAAATGAGTAATGACCATATGCTATATAAATAATGTTTAAATATTCATGGGGTGAATGGCCGTGATGGTTTATTTGCCAATTTTATTGCTAGCTGTCTGGTACAGTTTTGTAGCAACATTTAAATATTAATGTTTGGTGCCAGCTGATGGTAATTATTTAATTAAATTAATGGCAGGTAATTGCAGAACTGTCTGTATGGGTTTGGACTGGTAATATCGTATTCCAGGCAGAGATTTGCTCCAACCCTAATAAAACACACCTGAAGCAGCTAATCAAGTTGGAGCTGAACTCTGCAGGACACCAGCCCACCAGTTTGATGACCCTTCCCATATTATTTTTGTATGTCATGAATGACTTTAAAATTCTACTATTTTGCCTTATTAAAGTAAAAGTAAAAGTAAAACTAACATGGAAAAAACTAAAATAAACCATTAAGTCATATAATGCAATTATTCTGAAAAAAAAAATCATTTAGACATTTGCTTAGAATTGTATTTTTTTTTAGAAAATACCATAGTGCTTTTGTGGTGTTAATTAGCTGCTGTGGTAATATAACAACTAAAGTACAACGTTTACCTACAACTATAGTATATTATACTACAATACACTACAGTTTACTGTAGTAAAAAATTGAAGTATTACAGTATTTATTACAGTTTATCTGTTCGCTATAATCAATACTACAGTATGCTGTGTAGTATTCATTAACAAAGTTACGTAAATTCTATAATATACAATACATTTTACTATAGTACAGTTTCAAAAATATAAATATTAACTATATTATTTATATTAACTATAAATATTTGTTAAATATGTACTATAAATTGCAATAATGTGGGGTGTTACTAATATATTGGTGTTCTTAAAGATTTTAAAACTAAGTGAGCATTAGATGACATTAATGGTGATCTAAAATAGTGGAGATATATCCACTATTGACAGATATATATATATATATATATATATATATATATATATATATATATATATATATATATATATATATATATATATATATAAATAAATATATGTTTGTTTATTTACAGTGATTATCAGAAACCTGAGAAATCACAAAGAAATATCTGTGAAGTGAAGCAGTCAGGCAGCTGTCCTTGTTACTGCTGGTAGATTGTGGACAAAGAGGCTGGATGCGGTTGTTTAAGCATGAAAGTACTGAAACTGTCTAGCAATACAGCCCTGTAGTAAACACTTTTTTTAAAACTAGCAAACAAAATGTGTTGAACATAAACAGACATGCAGTGTTGAGTGCCGCTGACATTGGCGATGACATTGACAGTGATTGTGAGGGTGACGATGGCCTTATTGTTGACAATGATGGGGAACTGAAATAACAGACAGGCGGAGAGAAAGATAGATGGAGGGGGTGATGCGTATGTCTTTTGTAGTTCGGATTCTTATTGCCAATATTAGCTCACAGCTGTTTGCGCATGCAGATGAACAGAGGTGTGCAGTCGCTAATTAATTTCAGCACTGTAAAATAGAGCATTCTAATCCACAAATAATTGCTTTTTTTCATGCTAATCACTAAGGATTGTCCAAGTCTGCCACTGCATCTGGTTTTCTGTGCGCTGACACACAGAAATGAATTTACTTTGTATACAATGTCTTGTGGCACAGGCCAACACAAGGCCAAGTCACTTCTTCACAGCAGAGGCAAAATAATTGCTTCTTGTTTTCAGATAATAAACAAGCCCAGTGTTCAACCCTCAGCATCTCTCATATCTATACTGACTGGAACATATTTACAAGGGAATGGCTTAATTGGTTTTCTTTAATTATAGCAGGTTTGAAAAAACGTCTTCATACGCATAAAATGCTTTTAAATGTTTAATGAGTCTTTAGAGCATTTCTACAAGTTTTTCACTTTTCATTGATTTATTAGAGAACAATCACAGCACAGATAAAAATTTCTGTTGGGGTTCAGTTGAAATTGCCTCAAGTTATTTTCACAGCAAATTGCCTTTTGAAGTATAAATGACCAACTGTCCATCAAAATGTGCCAAACTGCTCCAGGTAGTTTTTTTGTTCTTTCTGAAATGAATGCTAGTTTTATATATTATTTAGATTACTTATTTTAAAGTGGAACAAAAACAAAAATGTCATTCTTGACCAGGGGTTGCCAAACCTTTTATATATTTATTAGACCACCTACCAGTTAAGCCATAAACATTCTAGTGTAAATACTTTTATATCATGTTATTCATGTCGCAAGCTATATTAGATCTGAATATTTTTGCATTTATTAAGGATTCGTCTGTGTTTTTACACTTGGCCAAAACCAAAAAAAAAAAAAAAAACCCTCTGAACTAACTCTTCTAACTCTTGCGTTTTTATGAAATTAATTTAATGCTCCAAATTAAGGCATCTAACCAGAGAAACATTAAAGTTAAAAGATATTAAATTCCCATTAAGCCTTAAATTGTTTAATTCTCTTTTGCCTTTGACTGCGCTTAATATTCCCTATTTTTAATAGTAAATCTTTATTAAAACATGGACTAATAGATTAAACATTATTTCTCTCAACTTTGTCTTTGAACATTCCTCAGTCTGGTTTATTTGGGCGTGCGCCATGCATGACACAAAAACAAATATGAGTGAATATGAGGAAATGGCTTCCTCTGGGTTTATCTTCGCCATCTGTGCTAAACACGTCCATAATCCTCAACATAACCAAGGCTTCAAAAGCAGGTTGATGCGATGGGCCTATTACTCAAATATATTGCTCTGCTTGTGCTCACCTCTGATTTTAAAGCTGTATATATTCTTCATTATAAAGCATTGCCAGAAATAAATTGAAATCAGTCATACTGTAGATGACATTAATGTAATCAGCACTTCAAACGATGGAATAAATAAAGACAAGCAATGAAACGTTTGTTCATAATGAGATCTGTGCTGGCCTAGTTCATGGATTTATATCCTAATTAGCTATGCCTGGTTGCATAGTGGCATAGTAAAACTAGCTAAATTATTATAAAGTTCAGTTCAGAGCATGTTTTATTTTTATCATTTTTTTGGTTCATTTTCTGCAACACAAGCACTATTTTATCCACAAACATTTGGCACCGTGGTTCTAAAGCGGCACTTGTGGAATTGAAATGCGTAAATTTCCCATTTTGTAAACACATTTACCTTCTATGAACATGCATCTCATCCTTCAATGCACTTTAATGGAAATAAATGGAGAGATGACTTTGTGCTCCGCCGTAGCAGGACCAGTCACCAGGATAAATGAGTTGAGCCTCTAATGGAGTTGAATGAATTAGAGAAGTTCCTCCCCACAGCTCTGCAGGGTTCAGGCCGGAGCGTTCGATGAAGCGCACACCATTTTTTTTGGTCTGCGGGGGAAGAACTAAGACATCTCTAATGGTCTCGATGATATTTAGAAGAAAATTCAACGCTGGCCTCCAAATAATCTTGTTACATTTTGTAACATTTATTTTCCCCTGAGATTGATTTGAACTCAAAACAAATCGTCAGAGCTGTGAAATATGTTCAGACCCAGATTGGGATGTGCAGTTATTACAGGCTTTTCTGTTCTTGTTTGGCCTTCTTCATCGCAGTTGTACTATTTATTTTATTTTAATATGAAGCGATGGGTAGAGATATTTTTCTATTAAAGCAAGTTAGGTTTATTAAAATATATTTTATGTGCTTCTGTGACTATAGCTCTCATTCCATGTCAAGAGTGATATTGTCATATATGTTATCGATCTATAATTATTATATAACAAAAAATCCCATAGTAGAAATGTACATTTTAATAATTTGGTGTTTTTTTTATATGTAGCAACAGTCAAAATATATATTTTATTTATATATGCAACTTTTTGTATATTTTAATATTAAAACAACAAATGTGCCAAATATCTGTATATTTAAATTTTTTGTAATACATCTTTGGTCCCACTTTATATTAGTTGACCGTAACTACTGTGTACTTTTTTTTATATATTTTCTTATAAAATTCAACATATTGACAGATTTTAGGATAGATATATATATATGTACATGGCATATATGTCCAAATTAGGATTACATAAACATAGATGTTAATATATGAAATTGTTCCAGTTTCTGACAGGTTTCATATGTTGTTTTTCTTTCAAATTAAAAGATACTTATTGCATGGAAGTGTAATATATGTACACATATTACTTTTATGTATGGGCAGCTTCTTGGTACAGAAAAACACAATGTATCGATAAATGATCGGATGAGCTTGATAACAGCCAATAATGTTGAGGATCCATTCATCTTTTTCTTACTGATGTAAAGTGTCTACGCCAGTGTTGTAGTTTAGCCTTTCAATTGAATATAGATGTTCAGAAGACAGCAAAACACCAATAAGCCCCGCTATCTCTTTGTTATTGCAGACTGACAGTCCTTCACATTATTGGCTTAAATGACACCTCTCAGCATTCAGCAACAAAGCCCTGCTCCAATCGATAGACTCACCATGGCAACAGAATATGTTGAAAATACAAGGTTATGAACATGGCCTTTATCACGCATGCATAGCATTTCAAACGCAACATGCAAAAATGCCTGTCAGATGAATCCTAATGCATGGCTTTGGGGAAAGGCACAAATATGCTAACTTGAAATCATGTGTCATCTTCTTCCAAGTGTATCATCCCACATAGTGTGTGCTTGAGCTGTCAAAATGGTGGCATCAGTATTATCTCAGCTGTATGTGTGTTGTGTGAAGTAATTAGGCATGACTCTCTGCCTCAGGCCCTTTTTGATGACATTTTCACAAGACCAACACGAGGATGAGAACCTCAGGGAGGAGATGAGGAATAAATGACTTTATCATATTATAGTTGTGATTTACATATGTATTTAATAGTGAAGAAATTGTCTGGAAATGCTGTATGACCACTTACGATATACGTTTAAAATAAACGCTATTAATAAGGTATAATTTGCATGTCTAGGTGCCATAAGGATGCAAAACTTAGTAATCATCTTGGCTCTGTTGCTTAACTTGTTTGTCTTTTTTCATACATATACTACAAACTCTGCACTGAGTAGAATTGGAGCCTAGTAGTGATAGTTAATTGCTGTGCATAATGATTTTTAACAAATATATAATGCTAATTAGAATGTAACGCAACCAGCTGTTTATTGCACAATCAGGACTAAAACAATCCCCAATTAAACTAGTTTACAAACTCATATATATTTCATAGTCAGTGTTATGCATGACACATTTTCACATTGAGTGTTGCTATATAGTAGTAATAATAAATAGTATGTATCATCATCTTGTGCAGTATTGGCATTCTTATAATACAAACTGGGTAGAGTAAATACGTCAATACAAGCTTTTCAGTCAAACATAATTTATGCACGTCAAATCTTTAACCCGTTGGGAAAAATCAACCTGCATTAACAGTTTACAAGAAGCTCAGTTCTGCAGGAAACACCAAATGACTTGGCAACCCGGCTTTACTGAAACCAATTGTGAAATCTAAAGTTAAATCTATATAAATTCTTTATTTTACATTATATTTGTGGGCTGTTATTTATTTTTACGCTTATTAGAGTGCGGCGCAGTTAACTTTGAATGCAGTCATTTATGAGGTTTCATGACAGTTTTCTGAAGGCAGTTGCCTGGCAGTCTACTAGGCTTTTAGGTTTTAATGTTATATCAGCATTCTTCTTCCTCCTCTTCCTCTCAGAAAGGCAGATCACCATCATCTCTAGAGGAAACAGCGAGACTAAGTCGGAGAAGGCAAGGACACTTGAGCGTTTTTTTGAGGAGATTAGTCTGCTAAGTATTGCATTAGATAAAGAGCAGACGGGCATGAAGAGTCCGCAGGTAAATGCCAAAGCTACACCAGCAAATGAGTCTGACCCGAAACCTCTGCTTTTAGTGGTGCATTGTCAATAAAATGTGTTATCTGCTACTCAAGAGGTTGCTTTTACTCTGGACTATCTGGCTTCAGGTGAACAGCACTCAAAGCTATATCAGTAAATGATGTAGCAATCTCAGTTAGTGCTGTCTGACAGAGGTACAGGGGCCAGGGCCCACTTTTAGCCCACTAAGTTAAACTTATAGGGCAAATATTCAAATATGCACTTCCATTGGCTGGCATTTAAACAGCATATCTGGCGCAGACAATAATTTACTGGAGTTTTAGCACTTGATATTACCAATAGGTAAGATGCCCTGAATTGCCCTAAAAACTCTGACAGACTCTGCCATTAAAATGCACTTAAATTGGGCACAAAATAAATGAATAAATAGTGCAATATATAAAAAGTAGCCAATAACTGTTCTTTAATTAGTTTCATGTTTCATTTATGTTATATTTCTAACCATCACAAGCATGTGACAAAAATGTTATGGCCCTTACCATAACGTCATGCTGTCTTCCGGCACTGTTACACAAAAACCATTTCAAACAAGCCATTTGTTGCATCCAGGGGTGACATAATTACTGATTACCATGACTTACACAGTCTTTTTTACATGTTTAACATGTCTGCATTTGTGATCGCATTTGAATAGTAAGTAGCAGATTCTGTAAACAATAAAATGCACTTATGAGTCAGAAGCGCCAGACTGGTATTGACCCATGTTATAGAAACAGCCTTTGTGCACTGGCAGTCAGCATTGGTTACTCTCCAGGTTTAGGAATCAGTTCTCTGTAAATGCGCTAAACACAATCTAATATTTGTGTTGAACTGTCCTGTTTCACAACAAAACACAGCGTTTCCAGAACATGGCGCCCGCAGCAACACTACAGCCAGAATAATAGTTCCGACGTCTTTCTTTGCTCTGATATTGCAGAATAACATAAGCAAGACCCGAATAAGTTTATCTGCGGGGCGAGTATCTACCAGTCATACGAAGGCACATGAATATTAATGAGCTATATTATGTGATTGCGTAGTCACCGCAACATCAGCAAGTTAACATTCATGAGGTAAGCCATGGCTATAATGTCCAAACCACTGCTGTACTTTGCAAGCATCTTCCATCTTCAAAACATATTTCGGCACCTCTGCTATATCAGCAACCTTGAGGTGTCTAAGCCTTATTATCAGAGAAGAGCAGTTACTTTCACCTAGAGTCTTGATATGAGTTGCATAGATATATTCTAATAAAGACTGTTATCACATGAAGCTCTTACCGTATCTTTGTGCTCACAAGAGCTCTACTCTGACACCTTCAGATGAGCTGTCTTTTAAATCCTGCCTTGTTTGTGCTGAGTGTTGTTGGCAGTGCTTTGAGATTCTCCAGTAAAATGGCTGATCGTGAGGATGCACTTTTTCACATACACTGAAGGTCGTGTTTTACCACCTAAAATGCAGTATAAAAGACAAACACGTTGATATGTCAGCTGTTATCTCAGCTGTTGTTCAGAATAATCATACGGTGAATAGCTGTTTAATGGGTCATTTGGTCGCTTTAAATCTCTTGGAGAGCTTGTATTCCGCACCTTTATTTATTCTTTTGTGTTACAGTCAGTATGGTCAGATTTTGATCCTGTGCCAGTAATCGCTATAGCTGTTTGTTATTGGATTGGGCTGTGCCATATGGATGTTTGCATGTGCACAGAGTATATGAGGGTAGTTTATTAACTCGTGCTGATTATAGAAGCAGGCTTGACTTTGTTTTGCATCTGTGGTTTCACTGCAGACAGAATTTAATCGCAAAGCAGCAGCAAAAAGCATCATCAGGAATATAAATTAGACAACAAACAGTTCTAAACTGGTCAAATAAAAAGAGACCGCTTATCAGCAAAGGGCCTTTATCTGGAGCCTTTGACTAAAATGTACAAAAATGATCCCAGTGGGTAAACAGAAGCTGGAAAAACTTCAAATCTCAGCATCCTGCCCGTCTTATCTCATTTCACAACGAGAGGGTATGTATTAAAAGTTTCGATAGAAACCTTAAATCTCAATGTTTTGAGTCCAAGAGTTTATGACTGATGGAAACGGGAAAGGTATCAGCAAGATTCCCCTTGCAGACCGGAGAAACGGAGGATTAAAAATAAACTCAAACCCAAAGCGCATTAACAGGATTTGGGTTGTAGTTTTCGTCGGGAATTTTAAAAAGACCAACAAGGTAATGTAATTTCTTTGCTCCGAAATAGACATTTTATACAGCGTTTTTTGTAGTTTTTTGGGACATATTACGCACAGTGTAAAAAAAAAATCAAGCTGTTTCAGCTAATTATTGTTTAGTAACTAGTTCCACACAGTTTTTTATGTTCACCCAGTTTTTGTCTTCAAAGTGTTGCCTGAATTGTTATTTTTAGTTTTCAGCTTTTACTGAAGTCGTTTTATTGTCCATTTACATTTACATTTACATTTAGTCATTTTGCAGACGCTTTTATCCAAAGCGACTTACAATTGAGAGTACATCAAGCGATTCATTTTCATCATCATCATTCAACTGATGTTTGAAAACATTTAGAAAACAACAGTAAATTAAAATGTAACCATTTCCATCATGTGTTTCATGTTACCTCAACTAAGATTTATTATTTAGGCATCATATAACATTGCTGTGGAATTTTGTTATAATATTTTATACTGAATAAAAAAATCTAAAAAATTAGTTAAAGTAGCACTTCAAGCTGATTTTTAAAAGACTTAAATTTTATTCAAATATTAACTATTTTTAAGGTTAAGAACAGAACAGATAATTAGGCAATTAGACTAACAGATAATTAGACTGAATTCTGATTAAGATTTTTTTTTAGCATGCATATGGTGTATTTTTTATAAGATACTTATACCAAATCATATAATCGTTAATTAATGCAAATGAAATGCACAGAATAATCCCCTTAAATAACCCTCCAGATTACACTCGGATCAACCTCTTCCTGAGCTCTCGGACCTCCAGACAATAACCCAGCGCACCCTCGATCTGTCTCGGAAGAGAAGCCTCTCTGTGTCACTCACACGCAGCTCACCTTCGCTTTTCAGATCAATATCTGTTTGTTTTCCTCAGTAGCCCTGAGAAACGTACAATGTGACCGCAATAACATTCCGTGTTCCCAGCAGCCCTTGCTGCGGCAGCGCTTATGAGATCTGTTCCATTTGTGAAAGGAGATCTGGTTGATAGTGTGACCCTATAAATCGACTGCTTCACTTCCTCATGCACACGTACACACTTATAATGTGCAGAACACAAATTGTATCCTTTGGGAAGCAAAAAGGGAGTGCGCAGAAGCACAATAGTCTGGCAGGACATCAGGGTTATTTCCGTAGGAGCTGTCGGAGCTGTTTATTTAAAGCATTCTGACAGGCGAGCCAGCTAAATTGGGTAGGGGAACAGCGGCCTTTGCAGAAAAAGCGTCAGAGCCCGGAGCTGCACGAACCCTCCTTCACACGCTAAACTAAACTCCCACGCTGGGATTTCTGCCCACCTGTCATTAAAACGCCTTTGCCTTTGTCGCTGGTGTGTTCCGCCGCTGCATTCTGTACGTAGCGATATAGCACAAATGTAAGCTTTGAACGGACTTTATATTGTTTTTGCATCGTACAACAGGGGCTCCTTTAAATTCATTTGTGCTCAGTATTACCGTCGCCGTTTTTTTAGCACGCCATTAGGAACAGCTTAGGTTCCCTCACCGTGGAGTCTGTAGTGCTTTGAAGGCATGAATGAAGCTTGTCTGAAACTCTAATGCTGGCTGAGATGATTTGCTTTGTGTTTTGACTAGCCTGCTCATGCAAACAATATGCAAATGTTGAAGCGGATCGCTTGCTGTCTGATTTAGGAAATCATGCTGTTGTGGGTGACAAAGCCATTTTCACAAAGAAGCCTTTGAAAACTAGCCAAACTATCTAAAGGCTAATGGGACCGCCACATTAGTTGTGTTTTTGGAATGTTTCATCCTGCACCAGATATGATATGCGTATTATTTAAACAGTTGCTGCCTTCGAAGAAGGAACACACACAAACAACATCTGATCACACGGATTTGATATGGATACTCCAAGTCATCACAAGACCTTTTGTTGACCTTTATTTGATTTTATTTAGATTTTATTATTTAGATTTTTTTTTTTTGCCTGAGAGTCTCTGATCTTGTGATCACTTCAAAAGCAAAATGCAAAAGTTTAGGCACCCCTTGCAGAATCTGTGAAAATGTAAAACAAAAAAAAAAAACCTTCATAATTAGAAACAAAATTATTAATAATAATAATAAAATCTTAACAAAGTAAGACAGATTATACAAAATGCATATTATTTTTTATTTAGTACTGTCCTGTTCAGATATTTTACACAAATATATTTCACAAGACAAAAAAATTATTAAAATAACCCCAGCGTTTAGAAACGCTTGGTTGTTAATACTGTGTGTGTTGACCTATATGATCTATAGGTATGTTTTTTTGTTTAGTGACAGTTGTTCATGAGCCTCAGTTAAACTGAGCTTTGTTCTTCAGAAAAATCCTCCATGGCCTGCAGGTTCTTCAGTTTTCCTGCATCTTTTGCATATTTGAACCCTTTCCAGCAGTGACTGTACTGTTTTGAGATCCATCTTTTTACAGGGAACAGTTTAGGGACTCAAACACAGCTACTTAAAAAGGTTCAAACATTCACTGATGCTGCAGAAGGAAACGAGATGCATTAAGAGCCAGGGGGTGAAAACTTTGAATTTGAATAAATTCATTTATTTGTCTTCCGGAAACATGCAAGTATGTTCTGTTGCTTCTGAAAGCCAGTACTATATGGAAAAAAAAATTTATTTAAACAAAATAAGAAAACTTTAAACATATTCATACCGTAAAAAATCCCCACCTCGATATATATATATATATATATCATCTAAGACATGCATCGTCAGGTATTCCTGCATTGTTGAATGACGCACTACAGGAGATATCAGCTGATGCACGTCTGAATCTCATCACATGGATTTGATTGATACAACCAGATAATCACAGGACAGCAACATCATGACTTTTCTACAAGTACCTATTAGGACAGAGAAGGACTTTTACAATACAAGTGAATGATTGGATAACAACATAACAACAGAGCAGGGAAGAATTCATGTACAGTAGGTTTTTTTTTTAACTTTTGATTTTCTCATAATAGATGTAAATACCAGATCTGTAATGCCTGAATCAATCCAGCTCAAAAAGTTTGTTTCCATGTGCTGCAATGTATCACCTTCTTGTTTTCTCACTCAGACACAACACCTGCAAAAGAAAAAAAACCTATTGACTTCAATGCATTAATTCTGCCCTCCTCCGTCTCTTTCAACTCTTCTCACACTTACACGGTGTTGGTACTGCCAGATGCTTAGATTTCATCTCCAAAATAAATGACTTAAAGGAGATAAAGGGCTCCCTGTGTGATAGTGGGTAGTTGAGGAGTCCTCCTCACTGTGAAGATAATCTGGAAGAGTAGAGGCCGTCACGCTTTATCTGCCTCCACCACTCCATGCTCGAATGGAGGCCACTAACCACTGCTCCTCCTGATTCAGTCCGATAAGCTCTACCTCCCTCAGGCAGTTACCAGTAACATCATTTTTCATCCTCTTCTCTATGCATCATCTAGATCTGTTGAGCATCTCACAGAGGAGGGAAGTCGCTGTTAGGAACAGATGCATGTTTGTTTTGCTCTTGTGTAGGCAGAGGCGGTCATGATGTGACTTGTGTGCAGTAAAACCATCAGGGTTTGTGTTTAGTTGAATGTAGGGTGTGTTGGCGATGCCTACCTCGTAATGTATGCAACTATATTCTGCATTAGCTGGCAACCCACTGATACAGAAACCGCAGTGGAGGAGGGGAGTGGATAAAAACAGTAGTGTGATGCCCAAAGAACGCAAACACATTATTTCATATTTTTCTATTATTAATCTTTTAAATGTTAATTATTTCAAATGCACATAATTCAATATTTGTCTCTTCATATTTTACAAATATTATGTAAACGATTTAATTAATATTTTATAATATGATGTAAGTATTTATTGAATATTAGTTCGTTTAATTTATTTTAATGTTTTATTAACATGTTTATTGAATCTTCTCCTGGGAACAATACTATAAAACAAAAAGCAACTGTGCATATTCAGAACCCAATAGTTAAATAATTATTAATAATATATTATTATTATTATTATATATTATTTTACATATTTTCTACTTAAAAATATTTTATCACTTATTTTATTAGTATTTAAAATTATATTATTAATATTTAATGAATATACTTAAACTAGTTTTATTTTAAATCAGTTGAGTTTTTGCTAAGCTTTTTAACATTTAGAAGCCGTAGCTGTAACTTTCCAGTCAAATGTGCTCTTTTGTAAAGGATTTAGAATGATTGTATATCATTTTGAAACCTGCTGTAATACATTTTGAAATGCTGTTTATCAGCAGTGCAGACAGCAGGAGTAGTTCTTAGTAGTTCAATAACACTGCTGAAAAGAAAAAACTATACACGCAAAATACAAATCTTATAATGAGCCATGGTCTTGAATGTCAAAAGTTTCACAAGAGCAGCCAGTTTGCTGTGACATGATTAATTTCAAGTATGCAGAATAAGCAAATAAATATAGTACATTAGATTCTTGTCATTTAACTTATAAATCAACTTGTTGGATCATGTACCATAAACCGGAGCATCTGAATCAGCAATACTGCAAACAGATTGATCAATTTATCACCCAAATGATGAATTGAATTGTGCAGGTTACAGAACAGCTCCAAAAGAGTGTGCATTTACATAAAAGTGAAAAAGTTTAGCTTTATGTGAATTCAGTTACTTGTAAATGCACCTTTACAAGTTGCTGTCTAAATAGATTGTCCTTTTTCGACACATCCAAAGAGCCTCGTCTATAGAATCCCCCTCAGGCGATGCATTTACACACCGAGATGAGAGAAATTCAAGGTCTGCTGTGAAAGGCAGGCTGCGCTATTGTAAATAGGTATGTAGTTATAACTTCAGGTTCTAATTAGTAAGAACAGATGTGCAGTCTGACACATTCAGGTTAGGCATCACCTGCACTACAAGCTCGCTCACCTTGTGCTTCGCAACTACCGTCTATTCAGCTTCTGGGCTGACAGACCTCAATTTTTTTTTGATAAATTGCAAGCGACAGTTTCCAAGCGATATCGTTTGTTCACCAGCCTCCAATCAACACAATAGGAAGGTAAAGAGAGCGGCGACAGTAAGCAAGCAACCCATAGGTGTGCCTAACCGATCACGGGGTGACAATTCTTTGTGTAACTTGCGAAGGGATTTACACAGCAATCCTGGCGACAAATAAATGGTGGGTAATTGATTTGCACAGAGTAAACAGAGCATCATCTCTAATGGCCAGGCTTTATTACCTGCCTCTGTAATCATCTCAAGTAGAGGGATTGTGTACTGATCCCTCGCAGGTCTCTTGAGATGTTTCCAGCGCTCAGGAGCAACGCAGGTGAACGCACTTCGAAGGACGACTAGCGTAGCCTTCGTTTCATTTACTTATTTGAAGAAAATACTTCGTATAAATAACCAAATATTCTAAATGTAGGCATATGCACAAAAAATGATTTGAATAATTATGAATAATCAGGGCGTATGACATCAGTCTTTCTTCTCTGTTGTGAGATGAAACAGATGTGTGGGACTTTGACTGGATTGGATTATTGATTGGATTGCTGACGTTTGCTAACGGCTGTGATCTCATCTGAGTGACAGGGCGCTGGAGAAATCATCAGAGAAAATATATGCTTGCGAGAGAGAGGGGAAGCTCGACTAAAGACCGTGAAGGCATGAATTTTAAATTAATGATTGAAAAATAATCATTTATAACAAACACTGCAACGTTTCATAAAAATAAAGAATTGTATGTTTTTATTTTATCTCGATTTTATATGTTTATATGTTTTGGCATTAATAAACAGATCAGCACGTGTCTTCTGGAAGAAATTTGTAGCCGGAGCTGCTTCTTTCTGTTTATGCCTGTGACGAATCACGCGGGTACCTGGCTAATCCACAGCGGCACCTACCTGAACCAGTCTAAGTATTCTGAATATAAACACTGTGTGCCTAAAACAGCAAATGGATTCATGGTGTACACACTTATTATATTTTGTACACTTTGAACACAGAAAAGTTCCGGACTGCAGCTTTATGAGGGCCACATTAAAAATATTACTACTGATACTAATGTGCACGGATCGATAATTTAATAAATACTTCACACTTAAAATTCCATAAAGCAGTTGTAAGCTTTGACTTAATGTCAATTTTAATTACCTTACCTCAGAATTAGCTATAGCCTACTAATTATACTACATCAGAAATACGATGCCCTAACTAAAGCAATAAATTGTGTTGTAGTTGTACCGTTTGCTAGTTTTTTTTATTGGTGAAGCACAAACAGACAGTCTAAAATGTTACCATCTTAATGTATAAAATGTAAATTAGTCAGTAATGAGCAACGACCGTTGATCAAAAGTCCAGCGAGATGATTTGCAGTACATCTTCTACTCAAAGGCAATAGTATTGTTATCACTTAAATAATTTAGTGTATTTTAAACAAACTGGTTGAGTAAATAATTCTTGCTCATAAACAATCAGCATTTTGAAAATAATTTAATGACTTTAGTCACTTGTCCCCACCTACTGGCATAACATTGCAGGCTGCAGTAAATGCCCAACAATAACGCACAGCCTGACAGTCTGAGACACACAAACCTAGAGAACTGGAGTGATTCCAATTGAAAAGTCAGTGTTATTACATCATACTGAGTGTATGGTTGCCTGTCAGAGATGAAACACCACATGGTTAGTGGACATGTTTAAAATTTATGATCAACATGAGTAATAGGAGTAAATAAAATGAACAGCTGTCAAACCAGATGGAGTTCATAAAGTTGAAGGCTCTTCAGCTTGCCTTAAGCTACTTGTCTGCTCATTCTGTTAGATTTTCTCCAGTGCTTACTGAGGTGTTGTAGTTTGTTTGCTTCCCATCACCACCGACTCAAATTCTTTCAGGTGATGGACCGCAGCAAAGTTATTGTCTGTTCCTTTAAGGTCGCAAAACAACTCTGTGTATTGTGCGAATGCTTTTTCCAGCCATTAAGGCTTGCCAGTTGACGAATGGACTGAATAGCAAAGAAAAAAATGCACTGATATGTTTATTGTCTTCATTTACTGTCCTATCAAACTTCACGATCCTGAGAAAAGTCAAAGTCTCGGCAAAGTCTCTTTTTTCTTCTTTTTTTGCACACAGAAATAGTCTTGGGTTTTCCTGATGGAAAACGCTATAGATTGAAGCCTTCAGCTCTTGCTTGTATAATCCTGCAGATTACTGTAGAGCTCCAAAAGCCTGAAGTCAGAGCGGAGTGTCCCTGGACACAATGGCCATGCTGTACCTTGCAGTAGGAACCCTGTGTGCATGCCAATTTGAAGGATATGTGAATTCAATGAGCTGTGGAGCCAAGAGCTTTTGTGGTTTCAGTCTGAAAGTTTTACTTTTTAAAAAATTAATTTAGCCTTTATGCAGCCTCCGTGTCTCAGTAAATGTAAGCAAAAGAACTCTGAGTCTAGAAAAAAAACAGGCTTATTAGAGCCGTCTGTAAGAGCTATGGCCAATTATTCCTAATGGGTTTAGCAAAACAGGATCTGAGAAGAGTGAGCGAGTGCAACCGATAACTGTCAGTGAACCGAACAATTTGATCCATTTGCCCTGATGAGAGAAAATAGTTAATCATTGAACTCCCTGAAGTCTTAAAAGTAACACTCGCATACCAGCGTTTATTGCAGCTGGCCAGTGTTTTCATTCTCTGGATTTAAATCCATTAAGTGAGAAGCAGCAGTCGGTAGTTAAAGATTAATTAAAAAGGATGAGAATGGTTCACATAGACATTTGTGAGGTTTTTTTTGCCTAGTAGAGCCCAATGCTCATCAACCAAGAAAGCATTTATTTGAATTACAAATGCATTAAAAACTGTAATACAGTGAAATATTATTGTAATTAAAAAAAGTTTTCTATTTTGATATATTTTTTATATTGAGTTTTTTTTTTAAGTGGCAAACTTTTATTCAAATATTTATTTATTTATTTTTCAGGATTCCTCAATGAATAAAAAAATTATGCTCTTATTTTTAATCAAATGCTGTTCTTCTAGGTTATTTTCTTAAATCTTTCGTAATGTTATAATACATTTTAAAAATCTGATTCATGTAATGTGTCCATGTACTGAATAAAAGTACTAATTCCTTAAGAATCTAACGCAAATTATCGTGACTCATAATAATTAGAAAATATCAATTTATTTTAGTTGCATTTAAAGTGGGTTATTTTACTATTTAGTTATATGTTGTATTCTTACTAAATTTAGGAAAGAATATAAAATCAAATCAAATATCAAATCAAACATGGCTAATAAACAAACGTGTCTATTCATTTTGTTTGTCCATAATATGAAAATAATCAATGCAATGAGATTTTAATAAAGATTTGATGCGATAGGCTTCATTTTCAATCAAATAAGTACCAAATATAATTTGATGATTGTAAAATATATATATTTTGTGGCTTGACGAATAGCCCTATAATTTCTTTCAATCATTTAAATTATAATTCTTGTTATGTGCGCTTGAGTGCCGATATTGTTGTTTGGGGAACCTCAGCTGAGTTTCTAGATATTTCCTTTCTTGACAAAAAACATGAACAACAGCACCCAAAGCCCCCTTTTTCCACACTTGCTCCACCTACCCATCATGAAATGGTATATTACACTCCATAATGTCATCCCTGCTCAGCCTCCATCAAAATGGAAATGACACAGACAGACAGCCAATCTATATGGTAATAATACAAAAGTTTACCCCTGTACAATAGTGAGGCGAACAGGGGCGCTGATATCACTACCCCCTATGATTTCATAAACTAGACTCTGCCCACTGCTGATACATCCTCATAAGACAAGCTGGAAGCATCCCTGAGGGTTTCTCTTTTCATTTCTCCCTATGATGTTTCTCAGGGTCTACATTTAGACAAAGGCTTTCGATGTAGCAGGACCCTATTTACATTTGAGCCTGAGAACATTTAGCAATAACATAAGCTCCCAAATCCAATTACACAGAGATATTATATTTTAATGGATTATTGATTCATCACATGCAGGGCATTGGTTATGGTTAGATACCTCGGTTGTTTTGCCGCAGGAGGTCTGGGTCGAACGGCCCGCTGTAACAGTCAAGTATGGTAATTGTGAGTCCTATTTGTTCACTATTGTTGTGTTCTTGTGCAGTAAATACTCTGATAATATGTTGCCTGTTTCATCGGTGCGCAGTGCAGCTTCCTGTAATATCAAGCATAAAACCAAGGGAACGCATCATTCTGTTCCAATATGAGACCTGTTGTTTTTCAGAGACTCGATTGGCTGTGACTCAGACTGCATTCTTAATAGAATACATGCTATGAAAGGTCAGACAACGGTTCCTGTTCCCCCTGCTGTCTCTATAATGATGGAAGGCCTGCATCGACGCTCTCTTAGGCATTCCGACCTCATGTTATTCCTCTCCACCAGGCTTTGGAGACCTTGGGATCTTCTAAATAGCGAGCTCCATCTGGAGTTGCTGGTTGCTGTGTGTGAAAAGGAGCCAGCTGGAGCTTTGGAAAGTGGCACAAGATGCTTTTTGAAGGTCTGAATCAAGTCCTGAGGCTCCTCAGATATTCATTTAGAAGGCATTATTCTCCTAAATCTCTGTGACCTTCTAAACGATCGAATGAAATAGTGTCTTGTGTAATGTTATATATGATACAGGCAATGAAAAGCACTCTTGCAATGGCACAGAGTAACAGAACTGTTGTGTATATTAAAAAAAACAACCAAATACTACATTGGAGACTGGAAATTAAATATGATTTGACCTTTCATCTCACTGAGGTTTTTTTCTCTCTTTGGATGGACACTTCAGACATGGCCTTGTCAACCCCCAGGCGGTAAAATGTTGTGTTGGCTTTTCTAAAGACACCAACTCTATTGTGTCTGCTTTAATGAGCTGCCTCATCACATATATGCAAGGTTTCTTCGAGCCTTTGCTGGCTAATTTCCCTGGGGCTGAAATGAAATCTTACACTTGGAGCTCTAAGAAGAGAAGACGCATGCATGTCTGGAGGATATATCTATTGTAAGAATCAGAATAAACTGAGAAAAACGAAATCCAGAAGAACTGTGGCAACATCTCCAAGACATTTTAGGAAACCTTCCTGCAGAACTACATAAAAAAAATGTGCGCAGATGTACCTATACTAAAGGTGTTTTAAAGGTGTCTTGGAGACGCTGCCAGAGTTCTTCTGGATTTAGTTTGTCTCAGTTTGTTTCATTTCTTCGTATTATTCCAGACAGAGTGGAAGATGAAGAGATCAGATCTCTGTGGGAGAACTTGCTGTTGTCAGACTCCTTGCGCAAACAAAAATCTCTTACAGTTAATGGCAAAAGGAATGTTTGGAAATGTTAACGGATATAAACGGACAGTACAGTACAAGATAGAAATAACTGACTTAAAACCACTTTTTGTTGGTAAAATGAGTGCACAGCCTTGTATTGTAGTTTGGACATATCAGCAGCAATAGTGGCTTAGATAATAGGCTAATAAAACTATTAAAACTATTTTTTTACATTTCGGTTAAATGGGCCAGAATAAATGTTTTTGCAACATGCAGCCCTTTCTATTTGTTCATGACCTCAGGGACTTTGAAGAGCTTTAGACCGTGGTATAGGAAACTTTTTAATTGTTAATGATCAGTGCTGATACTTTGTCCATTCGTGTGAGGTGCGATCAATTCTTGAATACACTTACATCTTGAGTTTTCGAAGCAATTACTATCACTTCTTTGATTACGTTTATTTGAGCATTAGCACCAGGTCTGAATTAAAGATTTTCAGTTTGAGAAATTTTACTTTCTGAAAAACGCTTAAAGAACGTTTTTAAAAGATGTGAAGTGTGAAAGAGAGTGTGTGTGTGTGTGTGTGTGTGTGAGTGTATGTTTATTCAAAGCCTAGGTTGAGATTGTTCTGTTGCCTTCTTTCAGGTATACAGCTTTATAAAAAATTCAAGATTGGATTTTATGTGACTCATGTGTATTGAAAACTACATAGGCCTGAAGTTCTAGTCTGGTTTAACCTTTTTTAAATATGATTCCAAAGTTGGAGTCACAAACATTAATGCAGTGCAGCGTTTTTGCACATTCTTTATAAAAGTCTGTATTCTCATAACTAAACACTGTTCATTATAGGTTATTTCCTTTTTCATCCAAATCATGCTAAAGAATACATTTAAGAGAAACCACATTTAACACCTAAGATTTTTTTTTTACTTTTTAAAAACATAACAATGTACACATAGCATTAACTTATATATTAACACACAAAAAATAAACTAAAATGTGTGTGTGTGTGTGTGTGTGATTCAATCTCTTTGTCCAATCTGTTAGAGTAGGTTCGTGCTTCTTCATTCGATTCACAGTGATTGTTTTCCTAGCTTCCATTAATAATATATGTAGTACAAATAAGTGGAATTTAGTTAAATCGTCTGGGGGGAAACCATCAAGCAGAAAAAATACTGGGTGCATTGGCGTATCACATCCGCAAACTTTACTAATTACCCTTATAACCCCCTGCCAATACACCTGTTTTATGGGACATTCCTAAAATATTAGAACACATTTAACAGTAGCCTATGGGTGGAAAAGCATAGATCGGGTTTTATAGGACAGTGACCCAAAGCACAAGAGTAAATGAACAACAGAATGACTTGTGCAGTGGTCCAGTTAGAGTCCTGACCTCAACTTTTGCATTACAGCAGGCATCCCAGGATACTTGAGTCGGAATGCTGCAAAATCCTCCCAACTCTTGAGGGGGTTCAATCTGTTTACAGTTGCAGGAAATGTTCGGTGAAGGTAATTGATGCAAATGACCTGTCAAACAATTAAGGGGTTTACGTGTTTTAAACCCTCATTGTAAAGCAAGTACAAATTTGCTAGCGATTCAGTTTTCACTTTTTCCAACACTTGAAACCTAATTTCTGAGCGTTGACTTGAGGTCTCAGATGACGTCTTATCTTTGACTTCCAGATTATGTATGTTAATGACATTTATTCTGTTTTTTCAAAATCTGTTATGCTTGAAGTTATAAGTAATGGCTATCAATGTAAAGGGAAAATTTCGTACTCTTTTTTTTTTTTTTTTTTTTTTTGAAAAATGAATGTGATGTCCTTGAAAATGATTTGCTATTTTTTGCTCGCTCCAACGGTTTGCTCGCTCCAAGCACTCAAAAGAGGATCTGTTAAGAGTCTTACAAATAATGTGCAGTGGCTTTGTTTAAACAAACAGTTGTCAGGACTCAACTTAAGCTTTTTAAATATACATGGCCTTGTGCAGAGCATTTCTCAGATTGTTATTTCCTGACATCAATTACCTGTATGTCGATGATACTTAAAGAGGTATTTGGTTTTGACAGAAGTTCAGACTTAATTGCCTGATCTCTCTCTCACACACACACTTTGCTCTCTCTCTCTTAGTTTCTCTATTAACTGTATATTAAGCACATACGCACACTTTTTCAAATAAACAGTAAGAACCGAGAAAATTTAATGTGTATGTGTTTTTGTCAAAGCACATATGCTTAGATATTTGCTTTTTTCCCTCTAGATCTCTTTTAACTCATATAACGTTATTATATTCAGTTATATAATTTTTCATAATCTTTCACGCTTTCTTGTATTCATCATGCTAGTTTGTATATGCATACTATATAATTCACTAATTATTTATAAAAGGATATAATATTATGTTAAATAAATAAATAGTGTTTATCGACAACAGTTGATTTTATAATTGTTTGGCTGAAAGCTTTTCTCAGGATGCCTCATTAAATTTTTAATTAGTTTTCATAAGAAAAAGAAATATCCAAAGCAAGTATAATACACGAAAATTCACTAATCAGCAGACTCCAGGAACAGTTTCCACATGATAATTTAAGACTAATTTGTTCAAGTAACCCTGCAGTATTTTGGAATCAACTCATCTTAGGGTTAAAATTTTCTCTTTTTTCTTTCCTTTTTTGGTTTACAGCCCAGATTTTATTCACAAGACAGCAAGCACCCTATAGAGAACTCTATATGAAAAAAAAACAGCTCTTTTCCTTAAAGGAAAGTAAAAACAGTGGCAGGATGCTAATATTGTTAATCGTGATGGTGATGAGGGACTTGAGCAGTGGTTTTCTAGCATCCTGCACATGAAAAATGTATTCCACAGTGTGGTATAAATGCACTTAAATCCAGCTACCGACTCTGTTGGACATGCTTCTATTTTGGGGCCTGTTTTGAGCTGTGAGTTCTCCACCTCGCAGGCCTCATTGGCTGACTTGATCCCGCAGACACCCCCCTGCTTCTCTGGGAAGGAAGACATTTCTGTCACTTAAATTTATTAATCACCATATGACATTCCACATGGCATCAAAGCCCCCTAGATCATACTGCCTCTTCTCTGTTGTAAATCCACTTCCATG
The DNA here is from genome assembly GCF_018831695.1 of Puntigrus tetrazona. Classification (NCBI taxonomy): domain Eukaryota; kingdom Metazoa; phylum Chordata; class Actinopteri; order Cypriniformes; family Cyprinidae; genus Puntigrus; species Puntigrus tetrazona. The sequence continues at coordinate 14,669,426 of NC_056718.1, forward strand.
TCTGCAAGAGCTCTTCAAAAACAGTGCCAATCCATCTTCAAAATGGCCCTGATGTTCCTGGTTCACTGCAAGAGAGAATACGCAATGAACAGAGCTGTGGCTCCATGTGAAAATGATTCATTTGCTGTTTGTTGTGCTTGCCAGTAAAACAGGAGGCACAAATAAATACATTTATGTTGCTTACATAAATGTCCAAAAGAAAAAGGAAAATGAAAAGGGCACTTTCCCATTCTCTTTGTCCTTCAAGTACAGTACAGACAAACCATTTTGATGTCTCTGTGAGTCTGATGGAGAGGATATTTCAGATTTGGTCACAGCAGCCACTGGAACCGTTTTCCTTGCAGTCTTATGATCGATGTCAGAAAAAAAATACAAACGCGTGTTTGCCTGCATTCTTTATATAGTGTCATTTTTATGTTGTTCGGCTAATTGATTCCCTTTACGAACCAGCATGGCTTTATAATTAGGCATGGAATAACCATTAAACTTCTCTGTATATTCAGTCAGCTGTCGGTTTCTCTCATAAATGAAGCTGAAAAATCTAAAACTTTCTTGACAAGAGGACAAAGCAGCCACAATCACAAAGAACAATTACTGAATCTCACTGCCCTCATTTGGACGTTTACGGAACTGCCGAAACAAAACCATTGACCATCTGTTGACAGAAACAGGTCCGGGGAGAAATGGAAAAAAAACACTAAATGAGTGAAATTTTTAAAAAATTAAATATATATAATGTCTTATGGCAAATATTAGTTAATCAGCAAAACAGGCTTAAGGCAAAACAAAGTAATGTCATTTTTAATCTACATTTGTACAGAAAGCTTTTGTCCTAAAGGCCCTAAACAGGCTTATAAAGGGGAGAATTCAGAATAATGATATATGTTTGAAAGATCTATGTGTTTTATATAGACTTGCAGGCCAGTCTTTCTAAAGTGTTTTGCTCCGTTCACTGTTCCTCACTAGGTATGTGTTATGTTAGTTACTTCAATAGCAAGGTTGACCTTTTTTTTTTTTTTTTTTTTTTTACTGTGAATATTATTACAGTGTTAACTAGAAGAGTACCGCAATTATCCAGTTGTAAATGAACCCACAAGCGGACCACCATGCGACAGATCCTTGACATTTCCCCTTGCAAGGGGTGGAGCGCTTATACCTGACATTTACTGTCCATTTGTCACCGCTCCTCATTAAAAACTTCTGCATCAATTAGCAGACCCTGCACCGGCTAACCTTTTTTAAGTCCGTTAAGATTGTATTGTCCGTAATGACCACAACTACGCTGAAAATCAATACGGCTGGCAATGACGTGAGCTTACTGTTTTTTATTCTTCAGTTGAATGGGTTCAATCACGGATGGATGAAAAATGACATAAATTATGAATTCCACATACTTATTTACTTACATATATCATCATTTTCCTATATACAAAGTCCTGTGATTATAATTAGGGGTTTTGTGATTAGAAAATCATCAGGTTCAGAATCAGAAGCATTGTCCCAGCTGATGAAGACTGAAGCAGACTCAGTGGAGGAGAGGTATAAATATTGCTGAAAAAACAACTGGGTTTACATCACTCTGCAGCCATCCCCGTTCATCTATTACTTTCTCAATTAGCATCTAATTGGTGTGGATAGTTGTACATATCACCGTTTCATTAACAGATGCCTGCGTAGCAGCATGCTGTTTATGCTAATGGCTTGGCTCTGGATGAAACCCTGCAGGTGAACTGTCGGCAGGCAGTGTAGGGGAATAAAATTGCGATAAGAGCAGTCTGGCATGCATTTTTTGAAGTGTCAATATGTGTCTGCATTGTGTGGCCTGTTCAGGTAGAAAGTTTAGAAAGTTAGTAAAACTAGACATCTTTTACAATTTTCTCCAGGACTGAACTGATATAAAATCCATCTGAAGTCAGATGTGATGGAGTTTTTGTTGTCCTCTGAGAGCAGCAGAATATCGCTTGCTTTTTGAGGAAGCTGTGGCAGAATCACACAGCAAGTGATTTACCAGAGAGGTTTCACACTACAGCGGCTTCTCAATCACCTCGCACTTCTGGAGAATATATGACAGAGCGTTTGAAACTGTAATCGTTATCTTGGACAACCGATTTTGTTGTCGGTTTGTTTGTGATACTTCTACGCGCAGCAGAGACAAACTACTTTTAATGTAAAAAATAGCAAAGGACTTGACCTTCAGTTGCCCATCCACTGGGGAAATTACCCAGAAGCCTTATTTCTCTCTTCGACTATTGAATTTAGGATTGCTCACTTAAATGGACCGAATTCCTAGGAGAGCATTCAATTAGGCTGAAAGCATATAGTGAGATTTCCTTCCTGTATTGTGTGTACTTAAATCTCTATAATAGATCATCGTATCGGTGCAGAATACGTACAATAAGGCGGTGAGATGAGACTTTAAATAGCCAACGTTACGTGAACATCAGTCAAGCAGTTTACATAATGCGATTTAAATCGTGCTTGCTATTCATTTATTTTATATATTTCTGAAATTACATTTTATGTGAATGGAAGCACTTTTTTTTCCTCCTGGCAGGTCACATTATGTAGATTGAAATGCACGCAACACAACCAGATGAAGACTGAGTACCACCTGGTGGAAGAAAGCATGAATTATCTCCGTCATCATTTTAATAATTCTAAGTTGTGCTTTTAAGCAATATCTCTACAACAAAACTTCTGGAAAAAACAAAAAAAAGTTTAGACTGCCTTCAGCCGTGTAATTCAGTCTTTATCTGCTTCATATTCTCATCATCAGTTGTGCAAACTTCAGCAAGAACGTGTTAGCTAGCTACATAAATGTAAATGTGTTCCATATATTAATACACATTCTGCATATGCATGAAGCTCAAAATGTGGAATGGCGATAAATTATTAATTTACCTAGTAAATAATTATGTGCATAATGTTATTTATTTTTTATGATGCCTTCAAGGCATGTTTTACCCAATTGTTAAAATTGTCATTTACTGGCATGTCATTCCTACCACTGATGTGAGTAGAATAATAAAGAACAATTTGAAAAAAAAAAAAAGTCAAAAAGCTATTTTGTAATAAATGACGGTTCATAGAGACAAAATGTTTGTGCAGATATGGTCACTGTGAAGTGATTCTTCAGAGACCCGAAGAGCTCTGACAATTGCATTCCACTAAAATGTGATTTGCAGTATACTTCATATTTTGGACGAGATTTTGGAACGTGTTTGAAAAATGTCCGAATTTTCATTTTTGTCAACAGTCTTTAACTGATGTGGAATTCCTCTGAGCCATGTCGACGTACTTTAAACATAACCTTTAACCCTGCGATCTTAAATCTACTTAATTTGTGTGATTTGTATGTGTAAAGACTGGCATATTTCTTCTTATGAAGTGCACTGTGAGCCCTAACCCACAGCCTTATCAGCTCAGCCTGGGAAAAGGGAAGCCATTAAGGTTCCAGAGAGCAGGGCACGTTCAAATAGGAAGCCCTGTCACATAAACACCACGCTCTCCCTCCGCCTGGTTCCCATGACCCATAATAACTCCATGTGACATTACGGTGCAGCACCTTGAATCTAAACAGGCCAACCTGCAGCTTCCATCCCTCAATTTAAGATACTAATGTTCCCCTATTTGTTGAAGTGGAGCAGTATATCTTCAGCCTCCAGCTCCCGGGCCGACTTAATGCGTCTACTGCTGTTTTCAATAATATTCCATGAGTCAAGAGTTCATCTGGGTTGAGGAAGTGTAACATGTGGCATTGGAGCGTTTGAACAAAAGAACACACTCGCTGAATTTCCCCTCCTAGGGGGGAAAAACTAGACAGGGAGCAAAAAAGGAAACCCGTACGAATTCAACTGCTGACTTCACACCTGCTAGTTGCTTAAGAACCTGGAGGGTCTCCTCACACCGATAGGCCTAAGATCAAGTATCCATTCAATCATCACAGAGTGCACTTGAAGGTAGAATTTGAGAAAGATATGGGGAATTTTTGACCGGTGTAGATTGTAACGCAGACAGCCATACTGGTGGCCGCTGGGTGGCAGTAGAGCACTAAAAATGCTCACTCATCTCACCTGGACAGGCAGTGAAATGTTTTAAGAGCAGTATCTGTTTTTAATAGCAATCTGCATTCTACTATAGAGTATGTGTAATTTAACTAATGCACATATAATGTATCCATGATGCATGATGTTTGCTTTCCACTATATATCTTAACTTTTTAACAGCTTTTTAACTACCCTGTAAATCTGGACACATACAGTTTAATGGAAGAGGTAGGTGTAAGAAAAATGTTTCTAACCCCAAAATTTCAGTTTTATAACACTATTAATTAGATGTTTAGAATAATATTTTAGCACGCACACACACACACACACACACACACACACATATATATATATGTATGTATTTTTTTTTACATTTGCTTTGGCTGATTAAAACAGCACATATAAAAGCCTATTATTTATTTTTGGAAACATGTTATAAAGATGCCGTTTACTTTCATAGTTCAGCTCCAAGCGAGATTCCTTTGGTGACTTACACGTCTAAACGGAAGGTGTGAAGTCTACAACACCTTAAACTGTTCACAACCACCTTCACTGTTTGAGCAGAAGAGTCCTTGCTGATGATACCGCACACTACCTTGCAGCCTTATTTTCTCCACCAACTCCTGCCCCATCCTATCCTCTCCTTGAAGACCTCTGCATTTCCTGTTAGTCACAATAATGGAAGAACAACGAGATGGGCTTCCTGTTTCTCAGGCTGGCAAGGAAGGAACCCGCCGTCTGGTCACACGGAGCTCATATCTTCCTTCATCTCCCTCTCTCGGCCTCACTCGCCACTCTCTGGCCAGTGCTGAGAAGATGCTGGGAAGAGCCTCTTGCTCCACCTCCTCACACCAGGGGCAGGATGTGCTCCCATAGATGCCCTCTTTGAGCTTGTTTTTTATCGGATGGAAACAAAACAGATTCTAAATTTATGAGCAGCATTTGTCCCATGTTGCCCTCATGTCGGATGTTGTGTTGAGAAGCACTAGTACATAGGTGATATGTGAGGAGTTCATGTGCAAAAACATTGACTGATGTTGTTGTTGTTCAAAACATTATCATACGTGCACTCTTTCTGTATACATATTATATATATACTACCATTCAAAGGTTTGTGGCCATGTTTATTTCATTAAAAATACTTAAAAACAATAATAGTGTTAAATATTATTACATTTTTAAAAAAAAAATAAAAAAAATGTAGTTTAATATATGTTTTTAAATAGTTTTCATTCCGGTGATGGCAAAGATAAAAATGTAAAAAAAAAAAAATGTATTGTGTAATATTTTTGTGAAAACATTTATATTTCTTTGATGAATGTAATGTTCAAAAGAACAGTGTTGATATGAAATAAAAAAAATTGTATGATGTTAGAAATAGCTTTACTGTCACTTTTATGCATCCCAGCTGAGTATTAATTTATTTGACTTATGGCTGATATAATAATTTATTTATTTCAATAATATTTTTACTCCATTGAAAGAGTTTGATCATATTTTGTTATTTAAAGTATTCTCCTGATTCTTCCTTGGCGATCAAGGAGAATGGCGGTGTACAGGACCAGCATATACGTTTTGCTGTTTTTGACACATCTTGGTGTAACAGTTAGACAGAACCAGCTAAAAAAAGTTTCCAGTAACCGCACTAACACGATCCCACTAGCGTGCGTACACTGGTTTTGGCGGGCCTTTCTGAGGATTCAACAAGGCCGGACATTTCTTGCTCGTCACTGATGAATAATTCACCACGCATACTTGTTTACCCCGTGTGATCAACCTCAAAACAAATGTTATGATATAGCCTCTGTTTATTTACTCTCTACCACAATGCCCTCGGGGGCCCGGTACCCTATGGGAAGCCTGGCTCTCCGGTTACCACCGAACAATGGTGGCATTTAATATGGGTCACCCGTTCCTAGGCAACCTCCAAACCTACCGGACTGGCTTTGGGTTTCAGATCGTTTCATAATTAATCGGGCAACATGAATTATTAATTGCGAAGAAGGGCTAATTTACCATGTGGAGTAAACCCCCCCTATTCTCTGTTTGTAAGTCATATTCACAGCCATTAGCCACCTCTGTGTGTGTGAACCGAAGGCTATGAATTTATTCCTAGCACTATCATCTCGCTTCTGAGAGTGTGCGCTTGCGTTTGAAGCGTGCGATGGCTTCATTATGCTGATTGAGCCGAGGCGTTAGGGAATGAAGCCACTCGAGCGGCTAGTTGATAGCGTCGGCACTGCGCACCGTCCGCCCTCTGTCCAGCCCGCCTCCCACACACTGCCCACTCCACCTGAAGAGCGCTTCACGCCACGAGCCGCCACCATAGACATTGCTTCCCAACATCTAAAGACGGCACGGAATCGGGCCGATTTGGAAGCTGTAACAAGATGCGGCTCGTAATTTATGGGAATCATCTGGTAAAGCTGTGCCCCTTTTGATGGCGGATCACGGTTCACACATGAACGCCATCTGAGGCCTGTAGAGCAAACACAGATGAGACTCGCACCGCGCTTGGCATGCCCTGTCCAGAGAGCGCAGCGCTTCCCGTGGCCAACAGAGGGCAGCGCTCGTTGCGTGCTTCTCCTCCAGGGGCAAGCTCCCGGACGAGGAAGATATTTGGCAGAGCGCTGCTTTATAGAGCGCAAAACCAAGCTTCGAGTTTGCCCCTGAAAACTGCACCAGTGACCTGCGGGGGGATCTTTAAAATATTTCAAGATGGTGAGGAGAACAATAGACCTCAGATGAAACATGATGGGAAATGGGGAATGAAAGGAAGCCAGAGAGTAAAAATGGAAAAGGAAGAGAAGATCAGAGAGAGGAAGTATTTTTGTCTTCTGTGTCCATTTTTGCATGATATTGTGGCTCTCTGCCCAAGCCTTCGGGCCTCTCTGCTTGTCTTCCCAATTCAAGCGGGACGTGAGTGACAGTAAAAAACACAAGTCAGCAGATTGGATGCCCATTCAACATCGTGACTCCCGCTGTTTGGGGACGGCGCACTCATATGGCTCTTGAGAAACAGTGTAAAGTTCCATCTTTAATATCTGGATTTGGGCCAGAGTTCAGAACAGGCTAAAAGGATAGTCACTCATAAATGAAAAAAGTGCTTACTCTTTTGTTGTTACAAACCTGTATGTCTTTATTTTTCTTCCATGCAACAGAAAAGCAGCAATTACGAAGATTCTGCTAGTTGTTATTTTCCATGCAACTTCAAAAAACAGAAACCCGAAAAACTAGCCATGTCCTTAACAAATCATTCTTTTTAGTCAGATCTTATGCTTGTCTGAGCTGATCTGAATGATTTCTTTATGAAACAGACTGATTCGATTATCTAGTTTACTAATTCAATGATCCTGTCACAGCTTTCTGGAAGAAAACGATTTTCAGTAAATGAAATGCTAAAATATTTTTCTTGGTACATTCCGTAGATTTGGAGTATACATGTAGCACAGCATATATGAGTTCCTGGGAACAACACGGCCATTTTAGAAACTTTTTTGTGCCATCTTCTCCTAATAACTCTGGAAAGAACTTAAATTACACTTTCAAGTTTTAGTGTGCCTTTTATATTTTTATAAGCAACTGAAAAGAGCGCAAATGTCAGGGCATGTCGAAACTTCTCCAGGCCTCCAAAACACCCTCAGACCCCAAAATGTTATTTAATTCAATATAATTTAATAAACATGACTGCATGTGTTACAATAAAATTAATTTCATATCACCAGTGTGTTTTACAGTGTTGAACAGTATTTACAGAGATTTTTTATTTTCCAAAAAATGAAATAAGATCACAGGTTTGAAATGACATAGTGACATGAGGACAAGTTAAACATAAGTTTTACAATCACAAACAGGTTTACCAAGTAAGGGACAGTATCATTTATATAATATTATTTATTAACATTTTAAATGAGTTTCTATCGTTCTAATCTTTGTTTTAGTAAATTTGTTGTTTTGTCATTTTATTAGAATTTTTAATATATTGAAATATTTCAAATATCGGCTTTATTTTTTCATTTATTTATTTATTTATTTTAGTTTGAGCAATTTTAGTCATTCCTATTTTGTTTACATTTTTTATTACACTTTTACTTTTTATTATTATTATTATTTTAATAGTTTAGTCAGCAATAACAAGGCCCGCACAGATTTTCCACAGTACGGAGAAGACAGAAGAATGAAAGTCATTTGGGATCCAGGTAAAACAGAACCCATATCTCTCACCCTCATTAGTCACACACTGTAGCGCTGATGATCAGGCTTTACGGCTATCTGGACATTTTTTCCAGTAATTCAGGTTAACCATCTTCTGAAACCGTGCCACCAGGGAATAGAACATCCACCCTCCTCGTGCATGGTCTGTATTTCTGTAAAGATTTTTTTTTTTGCTATTTTTCTTTTTACAGAAAGAGCCAGGCCTGTTTTTCAGTCGGTGAGGAGATGGAGGTGGAGGCGGGTGTTGTGTGTATGTGTTTGGGGGGAACTGAGGGGGGTTAAACAGAGAGGCAGTTTAATGACCCTGACATCCCGCATCCTCCATCTGCTTTCATAACCTATTAATTAGAGCGCTGCTATCAGAGGGCCCCAGGCCAGCATGCCTGCCTCCTCTCCCTTTCTCCTCTCTTTCTGTATCCATCTTCCTCTTATTCCCAAAGATCTCCTGAATTCTCCACCAGCTTAACTTACAGCTTACAGCTGTGTTTGCTCTTCTGTACATATACTGTAGGTCTTTGTGCGATCGAGCCGCATACAGGCTTTCCACGTTGCGAGTATCTCTCCGTCTGTCTCTCTCTGCTCACTTTCTCTTGTCTAATGTCTTTAAAGACCTTAGCTAGTACAGCGTGTTCCTCGACAGCATGAATATTTCAGCAACTGAAATGGTGGTCCCATGGGGGTACGTGAATGAGCGAGGAGGTCATGTTTCCATGTAGTCGGGTCTACCCAGAATGAGTCCCATCAGTAAAAAAGCTTGTCATTCACAACCGAGACACTGATTGGGCTGAGATAATGATGGCCATTTGAGGTGGAATAGAGATGGAATCTTCTCCAAAGCAGCTCCTCCGGTGAGAACGGCCTGTCAGCTAATCACAGCTCTTGTTCTCACTCAACCTGCTGTGGGACGGCTCTTTGTTGATTTTGGAGATGAAGTATGGAAATCATCAGACGCCATCAAGATGTCTCATGAAAAAAAAAAAAACAATTCAATGGCAAACTGAGAAAATGGCCAACACTGTTTTGTGAGGTAACCAAAAGGGAAAATGTTACTTAATTCAGTTAAAACAATAATTTGTATATGTATGAATATGTATATGTATATATGTATATGTATGTATATGTATATATGTATATGTATGTGTGTATATATATATATATATATATATATATATATATATATATATATATATATATATATATATATATATATATATATATATATATATATATATATTTATTTATTTATTTATATATATAAAATGTCACCACTTCTTTTACAAATTTTACAAGTACAAAAGTACAAGAACACAAGTTAAAATAATTTTACTTATTAATTTAAATAAATAATAATGCATAATTATGTACATGATTTTTATTGTATACTTATGTCATTTTTAACATTTTTATATATACCTGGTTATATAAAACACATTAAGTGTAGACAATCATCTACACTTGATCATCTCTTCTATTTCCATTGATAATCTGCTTGTTTTCTATTTATGTATTTGTTGAAAAAAAAAACATGACCCTCTAACACTTGCACTCTATTCTATTTCTATTTAGCTACTTGTTTTCTTTCTATTCTACTAGTTTTTTTATTATTTATAAAAAGTGCTATAGTGTTAGAGGGTAATTCTTTTTTATAAATGCTAAAAAAAACAATTCTCTATTCTTTTTCTATTCTATCTACTTTTTTTATGTGCAGTTTTGTATGATTTGTCTAAACCACAGGTTTAGAGGCGGGGTTAATTGCAGGTCATTCATACAAATTCAGACAAATTGGCAACTCGTAAAACATGTGCAATTTAGCAAATTTCATGCATTTGTGCGAGTGAGGTTATACTAATTCATACCCATTAGCCACCCCGTAAAATATGTACGAATTGTTGTGAGATTGTGCTAAAGCACCTGCTACATGATTAAATGTTGATGTATTATATCAGCAAAACATTTTAGTGAAAAGTTTAATTTAAAAATTTTCATTTCTAAACGTTTGTTTTGTCCAATTATATATCCAAATAAAATCTTTGACCAATTTGCGCCAATAGTGGCATGATCTGTCACCAATTTGCCTATAAATAATGCAGTACCTCACCTGTTTCTTATTCCTTTTAAAATTATAATATTTATTTCACAACTTTTCGAATCGAAGCGATTTCGAATCCCCACCTTTTCGGTGTGATCATGTTTGACCTCACTATCTCGTTTGACACATATAGTCAGAGATATTAATTTCCTTCTTATACAGTGTTAAATATTATTGACGCATTTACAGCTTGATAGAGAGGAAGCAGCGTGCGTTCAGATGTGAATGTACGGCGTGTGTTCGCTTGACTCCTTCTCCTCAGTGTTGTGAACCGCCGGAGTGTCTGGCCAGTAGGAGTGAGGGATGCGTGAGTGGGGCTTTACTAGACTGGTGGAGTGGAGGATGAGGCTGAATAAACACAGAGAGCTGGGTGAGAGCGGCTGGCGGGGTAGAGACGGAGAGCTGGGACAGGGTGTATACAAGAGGGACACACAGGGATCATAAAGCCCACAAACCCTGGGGAAGGAGGGGTTTGGCAGGGTAAAATCATGACCCTCAGGACATGCCATGGGAAGTGGCCCCGCTGTCATTCAGATAAAAACAACACACACACACACACACACACACAGAGGGTTTTGCTCTTGGGCTACCTGCTAATCTTTTTCTGGTGCCTTTAGCTTTGTGTACTTGCTTAGGTAGACTTTTACTCTTCATTCATTCAAAATTTATACCTGCTGACAGCGCTGATGCTGAGATATATGGAAGATCTTAAGGGAAGCACTGTAAAATAACTGGTGCAGGCAAGTTTGGCATTTGTATAATTTATGGGGTCGCTTATCAAAACCTTTGATTTCATTGGGCCAACCCATCTCTCATCTAAGAGCCATTTCACCCTCTAGGAGGAAATCCAACATATTCTAAGCATAATATCAGCTACAGAAGACCTTCCGCTTCCCAAAAGTGAGCATTGTTCTCTCTGCTTGTCACCATGGTGATAAATGTCCCTTTTGTGGTGCCAGGGAGGCAGAAGCAGAGAAACAGAAAGAGAGAGAGAGAGAGAGAGAGAGGAAGAATCAAGTGTGTGTGTGTGTGTGAGAGAGAGAGAGGGGCCTGTAGCAGAGTAACAGATGTATTGCTTCGCTTAGCCACTAGGCTCTTTTATAACAGCTCCGATATAATGTCACAAGAACAATCTACAATTAGCTTAGTCATTGATCTTGTTGAAAAATGACTGAAAATCTATTCAGGGCACATCCCTTCACCAAGCGCTGACCTCAATCGGCGAAACCAAACGTGTATGCGTGAGCTTATTCCAGCTGCCAAAACTGCCTTTCAATTTGGACCTTAAAACAATGCGCTCAATGAATAGGGAACGCCAGTTCGTTATTAATTAATTTATTGTAGTAAGTTGCAACAATGGGCCAGCTGCAATATAGAAGAGAAACAACACGTGATGATTTCATCAGAGTCAAAATGAGCCATTCAGCTGAGCAAGTTACAGCGTACTGTGTCAACCTATAAAATGTGCTGGTGACAACCGAAGTGATTGTATTCAGGAAAAAGGTTTATGTTCTTGAAATCTATTATAATCTTTTTTTCATGCTGATATAGTTTTTTTGGGAATGTTTCCTACACTGTAAAAATATCCTGTTATATCTGTTTTCAGGTTTTAGGTACATAATGGCTTATTGGTGCCTGTGTATCATTAATATCGAACTACTTGAATTACCAAAATCTTTATTTACTTGTTTGTTTGTTTGTTTGTTTTTAACCATAACATGTACTAATGCACTAATAACCACCATGATAATCTGTTAACTTACACTTAAGCTATTGACAGATTTGAACAGTTTCTTTAATTTATTAGAAAAACACACAAGGCCTCATTCATAAAGTGTGCATCACAGATTTTATCAGAGTTCATATTTATAAAATCTTTGACATGGAAATGTGCTTAGCATCACGTCAGGGTCTAAGCAGACGTGCACACTTGCTATTGTCAGTATTTGAAAATGTATGCCGTTCTAAATTATGATGACTGATGATTGATTAATTAGGAGTCGTTCACAAGACAAGCATTGATATGACTGGAGTTTTCACCTTGTGCGAGTATCATTTTAAAATATAACAAAAGCCAAAGCAACACGCACAGTTTTTTGTAGCCCCTGAAAACAACAGTGTGAAGCACAAATGAAAGTCAAATCTGTAACAAATACTGCCCGTACTTGTCAAAGCTGTATATCTGTAGATGATAAGAGCATCTCTGAAGCCAATGAGAATACAGTATGATTTACATGCAAATTTCCCCACTGAACCTTGACACCATTCCTCTGTCTGCAGTGTGAATTGAGCTGTCCATCCATCATGCATGCATCCCTCTGGAGTTTTTTTTTTTTCCTTTTCTGGTCATAATCCCAGTTGCAGCCGCATCTGTCGCTTTCCCTGTTACGTGTCGGTTTACAGTGTCATGCACAGGCACGTACGTTTTCCTCTTCTCTGAGGACGTGTCGGCGTGAGTGCCAAACAAAGCAATAAATATCTCACAGTACCGTTTTGATCTGTGAAAAAAGGAAGTCTTTGATCACTTTCCTGGAAAACAAGGCACACCTATGACCAGAGTGTGTTTTTCTCTGCGGATCGCTGGTTTGGTAAGGGGGGGGTTCAGGATTGCTCGTAAGTTTGGATTTGGCCAGTGACTTTTGCTCCCATGACCACCTGCTATTTATGCCGTATGAATAGGTCATTCACAGATTTTTATCGGGAAGCGAAGCAGTGAGTAAATGGTGTTTGTGAGACAAAGAAGACAAATGATGGTGAGAGAGGTCGCTGGTAAAACGGTGTCAGATTTCGACCCCTTCGTTACGTTATGTACAAGTGCATGCATGCTTCTACCGGCTACCTTAAACAGTGTCAGATAACCAGTGTGGAAAAAAACATTCGTAGAAATGGGCCAGTCCTTCGAACTGACCACAAATTGCTGAGAGATGGTTGTGTAAGAATAAACAACACGTCCGTATCTGGTTTCACACACACAGAGTGGTAGTAGAAAACAGGAGGAGACAAGAGGATATCCACCAGGATGCTTCTATAATTGTGCGGTAAACACATTCACACACACAATACTCAAGTAAAAGAGTGTGGTAACCCACATTGCTCAATCCTTATCTAGGGAGTAGGACAGCGTGACAGGCATGATTCATCTTGAGGGCATTAAGTCAAATGCACACTAAATTCTTCCTTTATCAAAGATTAAAGCAAACCCAAACATGAAAATATATGGTTTTTCCAAATGCTTTAGAGAAGACTGGACTATGATGACACAATTAAACATGAAGGCCAGATAAACACTTCTCTGTAAACTAGGTCCAAAGTTAATACATACTCTGAAATATATTACTGTGTGTGTATATATAAACAGTGCTGAGTAGTAACTGACTACATGTCATTTGGGTTACATAATTAGATTTCGAAAATGAAGTGCTTGTTATTAAATTACATTTTTAAAATGTTCATAATCAGATTATATTTACTTTTGTTATGGATTACATGAGTACATGTCATTCACACAATGACAGTAAGTTATTGATAATTTATTGTTTCACCCCTGTATTTCATTTTGCTTTCTAAATGAACGCGTAAAACTGGTGCAAGTTACTAAACGCTGTCAATGTATAGCTATATGAAGAATATCGGCCGTATAATGTCATGTTTTCATGTTTATTCATTTTTATTCATGTAATTTATGGATTCCCAAGCTTCTGACATTTTTATTATTTCATTTATTATTGGCTTTTTGTGAGTACTCTACATTTTGGTTTGAATAATATAAAACTACACCTATTTTATTTCTCTCTCTTTTTGTCACTATAGTACACAATCGCATTCAGGTCTATGTGATAAATGAGTTAAAGAAATGAGAAAGTCCTCGTTTCATTTTTGTGGGCTTGATGGACACAACAGTCACGGTTTTCTTTAGTATGTAATTACTATGCAATTATCTTTAAACTCTGGGGCAAAATATTACTCTTTCAATTCAGCAAACCATGCATAATGCTGCTAGTTCTAACTGGCATATGACATTTATTTACCTAGGCGAAGTCGGTGTTTGCTCTTTTTTTCATTCATTTTGGACCTTGATAGCAAATACTAGACAACATTATGCTAAAGCTCTTTGGCTGATAATAAATGTCTTGAGGATCTGTTGTAGATGCTGAAATGCTGTGCCGTGGGCCACACATCCTCTCACAGCCTAATTAGTTGACCTGCTGATACCGCCCTCGGGCAAACTGCATTAGCGACACACTCCTCTGATGAAGCAATGTCCATTGACTGACATCAGCAGCGGCAACGTTACTAACGAATGAAAGCTGCCCAAATGAGGCGAGATTGGTTACCCGGCCACAGCCCAGGTCTAACGATCCCACCTGAGGCCGTCTCACACACTTGCCCTGCCCCGGCACCAGACAGGCAGCAGAGGTGCCAGGCCAAGTTAATGGAATATTGAGTGTTTAATGACGAGCGGTAACCCCTGGAGAGATCAGGAGCACGAATCTCTCCCCTCTGCTCAATTAGAGGTGATAATTAGTGGTACAAAAGGAGGCAGGAAAATGCTGATGCCGTCAATGCATGGATGATCTGCACAGTGTTCAACTGTGTTGAGTCGAGAAAAATTGTGTTATAAGGGTAAATAATAATTGCTGAAATGGGTTTCGAGCTGTTATTAAAAGATAACTTGATTTAATCTAAAGTTTTAAAGATGTTAACACAGAACTGGTCTATGCAGTTTTCTGTTTGAGGGTCACAAAAAAGTTTATAACAGATAACATTATGTAGTGTATTTAATAATTAGTGTATTTGATAATTATAACATTAATGTTATTAACGCTGCATTTAAGTAATACAAATGAAAGATTTGAACAAAACAATAAAAAAGAGATATTGGTATATTAGCATGGCATATAATGTATTAGAATGTAGATTTAGGATAAGATGAAACGATACATATATAAGTGATTAATGTCAATCTTTTAAGCTGTTGTGAGAACAATATTGACAGCTGAATAATATAAAAAATTGCTTTAGTGTAAATTTTGCAATTTAATATTTTTAGTTTAAAAAAAATTGTTATTGCAACAGATTAATGCAAAGTGTAATGTTTTATTTCTTCAACAAAGCAAAATCGACTTTTTTTTTTTTTTTTCAAAAGTTTAATTAACTTGTATGGGCTTACAGAGTGAACAGGACAAATAAAATGAAAGATGAGGGCTAACTTACTCTAAACTAGGGGTTTCTGAATATGCATGTCAGACATTGTAACAAAAAAAGAACCAGTAGTTATCAGACTTAAATTTGAATTGTAAATGATATATATTATTATAAATTTATGTAAAAAATTAGACAAAGATGTTTCATCTGACCAAAATGATTGTATGTTTATTATATATTATTGAATTTAATGTAAGTTTGCAGTTGCAATACGTATAGTGCAAAAAAGATAAATCTGTTTACTTCAATAAATTTAACGTGTTTTAACGTGCTTGCCAAGAAATTCATTACGCTTATCACTATATGAATGTAACAACGCTGTTTTAAATCCTTTAAACTTATGTATTTGGAATGATTTTATCCATTTGACAGCAAAAATCCACACGTGCATTGCAGTATTGTAACCTTCTGGAAAAAATGCATTGTTTAAACAGTGAATGATTAATATAAAGAGCTTAAACATGATTTCCATTTCCATTTGACATGACCAGCTTTGTGTTCTCCTTCTAAAGGTTTTGGAACATCCTTGTCCCAGTCATGGGTCAATGAGATTCAATTTCCTCAAGTTCCTCCAGGCAGGCTGTGCACGTCCTGGCATCGCCTCCACAATCTTAGTAAGTTTCCAGTGCCTGGTTGCATTGAACTCAAAACCGTTTGATTAGCATTTCTGATTATCAACAGCTAGACTGTGGCAACCGAGAATTAAAGTTCGCGATAGCAAACTTGAGATGAGGTGAGACAGAAGATGCACGGGATATTACTCTGTCCTTATCTCAAATACGAAATCATTCAAATAAAGGTGCTAGGAGCTCCACAGCAGCAGGACATCTGTTTGTTCTTTTGTGGCGCTTATCAGCAATATTTAGGGCTCATATATATAACACAGTATAAAGAAATATATTGAGCTCCTAAAATTTATGGCAGGAGGCAAACATGCATGCCCCATTTCTCACAAAGTAATGGATGCAAACAGCCCTAATGTACTGACACCATTTTGAAAGACTGGCTTTTATGATGGAAAATAAAACAGATGTGTCTTTATCTCTGCTGCTCAGGCTTATTTTTTAACATGCAATTGTCTTTTTATTGATATTTGCTGCAGCCTTATTGTGAATTTTAGCCAGTGCTTTGGCTTGAACCTTGCTAACGTGATCAGTTCTTGCCCAGAATGCCTGGTGGTTTATCTGGAGTCCTCAAATGCCCAGTAAGTTAGACATTCAATATGGTTTGTTGGCTTCTTGGGCCTTTGGCACTCTGATGCAACTCATCAGGTGACTGGATGGCTTACTGTGGCTAAGCTTCTGGCTAAACCAGATGCAGAGCTTCAATTCCAGCAGCAATGGTAGGCAATCCACAGGACATCCACCCACTGTTATCACTCCTGCACAACCGCATGTGTCTAAATATTCATTAAGCCCAGAAGATTATAATTCTTATGTTCAGACCTCGGAAACCTGCCCATGGCCTCCAAGGCTTTCATTTCATTTTTTGTATGTGAATAAAATCAATCGATCTATGTTAGTATTCATTTCCTCTTTGCAATGATAAGCTACTTGAATAGTGAAAACCTTAATATGCTCTGCGTTTATTGACCATGGATGCTTGATTTTTTTTTCCTTTTGTTTGGTACTGCTAAATGTTTTAAGGTCTTATCTGAAGTAAGATCATTTGCAATGACATTGTTGTTTGGAATGTTTTGAAAGGAGGCTTATGGTTTGACAAAAGCAGGGCTCCAGACAAAAGAAATCATAAAGCAGCCATTGGCTCTTAAAGAATGAAACAATTAGAAGACCAATTCAATTTAAGTTTAGAAATGATAGAATTGCTCAATAAAAATGGTTGTTCAGGTTGTTCAGAGTGCATACTTTTAATAAAGTGAGGGATGAGGGATGCTTTAGTGAATAAACTATGATGATTTAAAGAGATGAAAAGAGGTGAGTGAAAAAGTTTTTGTTCAAAGTTTTTGTTATATTTTTGTTCAAATTCAAGGGCTTTCTGACCCTTGCATAGACAGCAACTCAAAATTTTTTAATTCAAAAAGGTTTCTGCACCTAATATAATAGACAGTGACCTTTATTACTAGTAAACATTTTTTTGTGAATTCCATGAATTTAATTGTGCATATGTATCTTTAATTACATATTGAGATATGATCAACCAGTCACAAACCTGGAATCTTGCTAATGGTTCCTGGTTTATTTAAAATTAATTTTTTTCCCAAAATGACTCTCATTTCAGTAAAAGAGTCAGATGTGATCAGTTCTGACTAAAGTCACGTTCACACAGAAGCAGAATCACAGTCCTGTATTTTTGTTCTTAATACAGTTATGTTCACATAAGTGTACCGCTCACCCTCAACAGATTGATTTAATGAATCATTTTGACTGACTCAGAGAAAGAACCAGTTCATTAGAGTCATTTGTTTTCAATTGAGTCATTTGAAGTTATGAACAAATAATATAAAAGCACACTAATTTTAGTTGTTTGTGTGTCAACTGTCATCAATGGCTCTTAGACTTTAAATTGCCAAACATTTTTCTTACTTGTCACATACTGTGACCATTTAAGGCAAAGTCTGGAGCTCTGAAATAAATATGAACGACTAGAGCTCTGAAGAAATGACACAGTACTGCTGATAACAGGACAGTATGAGTCCCCATGTGTAACTGTGAGAGAGCAGATGCCCCTGGCCTAAGCTCTTCTTCAGATCTGAGGGATGTTACACTGCACCAGCACTTGCTCTGCTGAACCAAGTAATTTTGTGTCAGCGGGAGAGCGAGCGAGAGTGTGCTCCCCGGGTGCTGCTTTCCACAGCAGTGAATGAACAAATTACTGCTTTCACAACCAAAGCACTGCTCTGTGGTCGCCCCCCAGTCCTTCCTCCCTCTTCTACTGGAGGCAGAGGGAGATTAATTCTAGGGTGTCTTTTGCCCACTGTTGATGAAATTGAGGCCTCGGATGGGGCAAAAGGACTTCTATTGGGGGAAATGGGAGCAGATGGTCAGATGCCTGTGATCTGCTCCTTTTTTCCTCTATTTAACTAAAGGGGAAGCAAGCATCGTTGACTGCACACAATGAAGAATTTTAGGACAGACTTAAAAGGATCCACGTGTGCTTCATGTTCAATTAAATTCTGCGATCTCTGGCTGTGTTCACATGGTCGGTGTTCGGGATGGCGACCGTATTTACTAACAGGTGTGACTCTCAAATTCTGTTTATACAACAGCAGCTCAAGTACATTCTGTATGGAGGAATAACCGAGCCAGAGGCCAATTTTTTTTTTCCCAAAAACAATGCAATTAATAACTGTAGGCATTCATATGTATAGTATTGTTAACTCATTGACAAAGATAGAAAATGTAAGCATTTTACATATGAGCAACTTTTCAGATGTCAAATCTTTCCAAATCATTCAGTTTATAGAACCGTGGAAGGTAATAAAATATTAAAGTACTTAATAGAGAGATTTTATTGTACTCAATAGAGGGCATCACATTTTTTCTTTTATTTAATGTAATATATAACATATTTAGATGTTGCATTTTACTTTTTTGTTGTCATTAGGTTAACACACTATCTTTAAAGGTTTGAGGCAGTAATCTTTTGTTTTTGAGTAAGTCCATCAAGGCTGCATTTATTTAATCTAAAATTAAGTGAGAACAGCAAAATATTATTGCAATTTAAAATATTGGTTTCTAATTTAATATAGATTTTAAAATGTCAATTTATTCCTGTGTTGGCAAAGTTGAATCTTCTGCATCATTACTCCTGCGTCTCACGATCCTTCAGAAATCATTTGGTTCTCAAAAGTATTTCTTATTTCCACAGATGAACAGATGTCTCTTGAATTCAATTGAATTCGTCCTTATTGAATAAAAAAAGTACTGACACCAAACTTTTTGGGTAGCGTACAGAAAGTGTCAGTGTCTGAGCAAATGTTCAGTATTAAAATGTACAGTAAATGTGTGATAGAGCCATGCTTGAAAAAATGGCATATTGTAACTACATAAATACAAAAGTAAAGATTTTTTAAAAGAATTTTAAGCTTAAGCTGAGCATTCATAAATGCATTTACAGGTCTGTTAAATATGCTTTATTCCAGAACAATAAATCAAATAAACAAAATGTGTATACTGTGTATATTTACTATGTATATATAAATAAAATATAAATGTAAATATATACTAGATGTGTAAATAAATATATAAACAGTATACAGCATTTTGGATGGGATTAATGGTGCTTAATGGTTTGACAGCACTAGTATTTAGCAAACAGGTCATACTCCACTGCGTGTGGATGTATCCTCTCTCTCTCTCTCTCTCTCTCTCTCTCTCTCTCTCCCATCCTTTCTCCCTTTCTCCTCCTCTTTTCTCGTTCTTTCTCCATCTCCATTCCAAAGAGGCGAAACCATAAATTCTAATTACAACAAACTTGTAACAAGCTTGATTTCATTGCATGTGTTGTGGTTTCAAGGCTCAACCAGATACTTTCCTGTATTGAATTGGCTTGGCACGATGTTTAATTCTCCTTGTTTAAGCATACATGGCACCCAAAAAGCCTGGTTTTCAATTACACCATGTACAGTATATCAGCAGCGGCCATTCTCTCTCCATTGTAGTTTCACGGCAAGCACTGGTGCTCACGGTGCCTAATGGATTCCTAAGGCGATCAGGTTTTCAGCCAAAGCACCTTGAATAATTAACCGTTCTGGTAGATGAGCCTCCTTGGGTTTCACGGCTGATTCGGATTACCACGATACATGCACACGCACGCACACGTTCACAACATCAACCCGCTCTATCTGCACCATCACAACAGCTCGATCCTCGCTGGCACGCTGCAGTGTGTTACATCTTAGCTGGGAAGATGCCCACAACTGGTGTGAAATTTTACACTTCCATATCCGACGAGTGATGATTTTTGTTTTGACAGAATTCTCTCTACACCGCACTCCTCTGTTACACTGTTTGCTCACTCCTTAAATTAAACATTTGGGCTCGGATAGAGACGATCCTCAAAAACATCAAAAACAGACAAATGTGCAATGCTATAGATTTTGCTTGCCGAGACAAGTTGAGTCATTCTCTGGCTCATCTAAAAAGAATGACTCTTTATTGCATTTCCAAAAAAAAATGTTATAGAATAGAACTATAGGCTAATAAAAATGTTGCTTCTGGTCATCCTATAAAATAAATTACACATTTTATTATTTAAAAAAAAACAGCAATAAAAAAAGAATCTTTTCATTAAATGAAAACGGGAATTTATTTGTTCCCTTTATCAAGTGAGGATTCATAAAAATGTTTGGGTTGCAAATCATATATGAACTATATCATATTTTAATCATATCACATTACATTTTTCCACAGTAAATGTGATGATATGTCTTCAGGTCACTTATGGCAAAAGACATCATGCAGCTGGCTCGTGGCGCATCTGAGTTTTTGTGGCTGGCCACCTGATAGCACTTGGCATGACCTGATGCTACTCATGGTTGTTGGTACATGTTTAATGGGACAGCTTGTTCTTGCTCTGTTACATCTATTTGAACAGTGTTCTGACACACATCAGCGGGAATTTGAACGGCTATCCAGACACACACTTTATTTCCTTAATGTAGTATGAACAGTGAGAGTCCTGTGAAGTACAGTTTCTACATTATACATATACGATAAAAATCACAATTTGCTATGAAAAGCCTTAGTTGTCACCATGTATTGGGCCTTATGACATTGCAAACCTTTATGAATATTTTATTCTGCAAAACATAAAAGAAGATATTTCTTTAACCACTTAATGAAAATCAATGGGGTCTAACTTATTGTAAAGACAGAAACACTCAGATCTCTTTTGAAAACTTATTTTGTGTTCCTTAGTAGACAGAAGATCATACATATTTAAGAACATGAGGGTTAGTAAACAGTAACAGAATAACGCTTTCACGTTTATTGCTATAATATACCTCAAAAAAGTTTTTTTCTATTTATTTTTTTCTAAAAATATTTCTAAATA
The DNA here is from genome assembly GCF_018831695.1 of Puntigrus tetrazona. Classification (NCBI taxonomy): domain Eukaryota; kingdom Metazoa; phylum Chordata; class Actinopteri; order Cypriniformes; family Cyprinidae; genus Puntigrus; species Puntigrus tetrazona. Next base: position 14,690,996 of record NC_056718.1, read on the forward strand.
AGTTAAATGATTTTTTTTCATCAAAGTTTTATCTTCACCAAAATCTGTGTGTAAAGCCTCTGTAATTAATTAATTTTATTAAAAAATATATTTATTGTTCTTTTTTTTTTCATAGTCAGTATTATGATCTGATTTGCCTGTTTTTTAATAGTCTTTTGTATGCTCAAGATTTACACAAGAAGAAGGAAACATTGGTGTTGGAGGCTCACAGTATGTCATTTCCATGCACAGAACTGTTATTATTTAACTATACCAAAGTGAATATAGTTTTACATTCTATGACACCTTTAACTACAGTTGTATATATATATATGTCCATATTTTTCCATATATCGGATTTCCATATGGGTCTCAGAGCAGTTCCAGAGATTGTTTATGTATTAATGAACTTGTATAGTGAGGCGGAAGAGGCTGAAACACTGCAAGCATTACGGACACTTCAGTTTGTGTGTCATAAACAAAAACTTTTTTGTTTATGACACAAACTGAATTGTGTCAGTGGCATTCATTCACAGAAAATGAATGTCATTGTCATTTGTTCAGTGCTATTCATTCACAAAGACACAGAACATGCAGGATTCATATTTAAATAGCATTTTTGTGGCTTCATATTCACAGACACTGGCCCATATCGCAATTTGATTTAAGTATACAGACCTACTGTTGATTTTTTTGGTCAGAAATTTGGTTATACAGTAAATTCCATTTTTATTACTGGATTTCATGATTCTGTTTGCGTTTTCCAAATGGTACTATGTTTGTATTACTCAGTTTCACCTGCCTAATCATAAAATTAAGGTGATGCAACTTCACTGAAGATAGGCTCTTAGAAAAGTCTGCTAGCAAGATGCCTGGAAAGACTTCAAGCATTTAACAAACAGTAAACCAGAGCTTCCTGCCACTTAAATGACCTTCAGATTCTCATTCATTTACTTTCCTCCAAATCTATCTTTAAAAAGCATTAAGAGGTATGGGAACTAGTGTAACTATATATAAAAAACTTAAATAGCTACTTAGTTTAAAGTGATATATGTATTGTGGATTTATCCATCAAAAGCATATGACCAGAGGTTTAAAGTTCCATTCTCTATTGTTTTTTTAATACTCTTCCATTCGTCATTTTCAAATGTTGAAATCCAGAATAGAAATGACAAAAATGCACAACAAAATTACAACAAATTGAAGCAAAAATGAAAAAAATTAAAAATCCATAAATAGTATAATATATATATGCCAAATTACCACAACCCTTGATCTTTAAAGATGTTTTTATAGTAATAATAGACCCAATCATGGTCCTCATCTTCTAGCACCGTCTCTGAAACCTTTCATCTCAACATCTAACATCTTTTTAAAAGAAATCACATCAAAAGATTATAAGATGCGATGATTAATGAGCCAGGTTTTCAAATCTAATTTCCAGGTTTCAGGATCCATTAGACAGGCCGAGCTTTTTAGGTAATAAGGCACTATAGCATTGTTGTGCCAAATGGCAACAGAGGGTGGAAATTTCAATTGGACAAATGAAATTATCTCCAGCATGGCAAGCATGGCGAGTCCCCTTTTTTAGAAAGGAGGACAGTTTGGCTCCCTGTTTCAGTTTATTTATTCATGTTCTGTTTTCTGCTCCAAGCTCATCACTGACATCAATGATGCAATCTGGTCGGGGAAAGCCTGCCTTGGTAAAAAGCCCCAAACGCAATGGGCCGCACTGCATGAGCGAGAATGAGACATTTGGGCCAGAACTGAATGATGAGATACTGCTTATCCTCATATGCTACATTCGCAAAGTAGCCGAGATAAGCTACTCAAGAGATAACAAAACCAAAACATGACAAAAGGGCACAGATTTGCCGTGTGATAATTTGTATGACTGTCCCAGGACACCCAACACGTTCTTCAGCAGAAATGGATTTTCAGGAAACTGAAACTACATTCGATAATACAGTGTGGAAACATGCATGCAGCATCATGTCAGTTACTCATACTATAACAGTAAAACAAGCCTGCGGTTGTTCTGAATTCGGACTGAGCTCGGAAAATATTCATTTTGAAACAGCCATGGTGACAACAATGACAACAACAGGAACACAGCCTCCCTCTAACGCAAGCTGGTTTCCTGATGTTCGAGTGTTTCCTGTTGCTCCACGCGAAGATTTCTCAGGGCTCCGGGACCACGGGATGGGAGGGGTTTTGGGAACGCAGGCTGTACAGGGTTCATCACAGCAGCCTTCTTTTTGGTCATCAAAGGGGCGAAAAGTGCCAGGGCTCAATCAATAAAGGGGAAGAAAGGGGAGAGCCACAAATAACAGTCGGGACCGAGGCGATACGAGGGCCCAGGTAATGTGGAACGGAACCTGGGTCTTTGCTAAAGGAACTGGAGAGATATAGAGGCCAGACTAATGGAGAACAGAATTAGGGCTTTTAAAAGCCTTTGTAAAGTGATGATGACCAGTGAGACCGAACGGCTCTGATGACTGATCGCTGGGTCATTAAAGACCCTGCTTGTTTTTAAAGCTCAGCTCTAATCGTACAATAATACACACTGCAGACAGCAAACTGGCTTATTTCTCAAAGTGTGAAAAATGTGGACCCAGTGTGACCTCAGAAACATCTCAGTGAATGACTTGTTGCTGTTGTACAATAGCAGGGAATTATTTATATAGCAACAAAATAATAATATATACAATATAATTGTATAAAATTTATTTATATTATAATATATATAATTGTTTAAATATTTGATAGAAAAACAAATGTTTTAAAAATAAAGAAATAAATAATCTTTTATATTATATTAATAGTAGTATCAGCTGAATATTTAATTAAAATTAAAGAGTTTGAAATTTGTTAAGGGATGAACATGCAAGTATATGATCAGACAAATAAGCAAACAAACAAACAAACAAGTAAATAAATCAATCAATCAAGTGACAGCTTGAATCTTTCTCACACTGGCTTTGGGTCAGGAGGCAGTTCTTTTTGTACTCCATGATTCATATTCAACTTCTATGGATCTCTCTTTTTTTTTCTTACAGTCTGTGAGATATCAAGACTGTATGTGAATAGATAAATGTGCAAATAATCTGCTCAGAATTAAATCTTTCGTCTGCTTTAACCTCTTTGGGGGAGATACATGAAGCTCGTGTAAAATTACATGAGCAATCACAAGCCATCGTCCATAATTGCCAGCAAGCAAAATATACATTGTCATTCAATCCCTGATTACTCGCAGGTTTCCAAACACAAGGAGGACGTGTGAACTGGCTGGCAGAGAAATTGCTTTGACATTTTATTCTTGCGTCGCAGCGGATTTCTGCACATATCTAAAAATGATTAAACGCGCTTCTGGGGCGCTAGCATTAGTTAAGAAAACACAAGGGAAAGGGCCGAGGCTTATCGTTGCTATGAGTGGCCCCGTTAATTCACTACAAATTAGCCCTGGCGTGTGCAGTGAAATAATCAGACGCTTGTTTGTTTGGTCAGGCTGCTGAGGGCCTTTATCTGACGTCTGAGCCTCTGTTCACGCTGAAACTCTCATCTGAAATTAAACAGCCGTTTGCCAGGAAACGCCCTCATGGCTGTTGAAAACTACCAACCCCGACTTGGCACTTGTGTGCAAGTGCCATTCAGCATCTGGTGCACGGGCTTAGTTAGGTAACTTGAGACGCTTCAACCCATCAAATTCATCCCCTTGTTTCTAATGAAGATGGAAGGAGTGCTTTGGCGAGACGTACACCTGAGAGTAATTTTTCACCCTAGTCTACTGACTTTTTTCACTACAAATGGGTTTCTCCGAGTGAGGATATAATTGTGTAATATGTTCTGATTGTTGAGTCATTGGACTCTACGGTGCACTCCAAGGCCAAAAACCACAAGCGCAATATCATGACATAATTCCCAGCAATAACGTTGTATTTACATTAATCTAAAACAGGATGAGGTCATTATCGCAAGTGTAACAGAAAAGAATAGATTTCATTTTCACGGTGCCAGTAGATTTTCATCTCTACGCCAATGAATGTGTGCATGAATGCGTTTTGATGAAAACCGTCCCTTTATGACCCACTCAGTTTTATTTTATAGTTCTAGTTTTTATTTTATGAGGGGAGTGGGTTTCATCTCAGCTGATTTGGCATTGTTTTTTGCAAGAGCTATAAATCCATATTCATTAACTTTATAAATCTATTATTTAAAAAAGGAAAAATCCAAAAGTGCTACAGTTTAAATGATTTATAGGATGTGAAGGATGAAATAATAAAAATGCAATCGGATCTATCATTTTCGTGTAAATATACTGTTAGCAAATGGTAACGTACAAAGCAAATACAGTGAAAGATATGTACAAACACTACAGTAATATATTTAAAGTATTGTATTTCTTCGATATACAGCGTATGTGTGTGTATTATATATACATTTTCCTGTTACCTTTAGATCAAATTAAAATTTTCATGCCAAGTCACTTAGTCTTACATCTTTTTTCATTAACTAATTGGCCACACTTACTTCCTGTATCTCAAATGTATATATTCCAGAGGATACAGAAACCATAAAGGATTAATTGTGTTCGGCAAACTACACTTAATGCAATGTTTATCAGTCAGACACAATGCTATTAAATTGTAAATTGAAAGAGTAGTTAATTAAGCTCGTCAGGTTCCCATGGATGGGAATTCGTTCTCTCAGTATGTGAAGTGTTGGCCCACAGACGTGGTTTAGTGCTTTTTAGGGTCTAATCTGTCATTATGGACTGGAAGAACAATGGCGAAACAGAGCTGTGCCACATTAAATGTGTCCCCTGTGTGTTTAACTGCAATGACTGAACAGCACGACAACTAACCATCAGTGAACACGCCACAGGTCTCAATCACTCCCCGACATTGTTATGACCATGAATGCCCCTCTCACACAATGCCGTTATATTGCCATGAGGAAGAAAGCCTGAGGAAAGAAACAAGAAGAAACATAAGTGAAAAAGCAGTCCTCGCTGGTGCTGAACCTCGTGTGAACCCCACACAGCTTCACGGGACACATAAACATCTCAGCTTGCCATCATGGAGCTTGGGACATGTGGCCAACACGCTTGTGTAAACAAAGACTTACTGCTCTTGCTTGCTTATTACATCTGTCCGTCGGCGTTCTCGACTGGCTGTTTACATTGTTGCGGTGTTGAAAAAGTTTGGTGACAGCAGACACTTGAAATCGAAATTCACTCATGCAAAGGTCGCGACCCCAGCGTTGGTGGATTTGTGCAATCAACAAATCAGAAAATCTGTCATTGTACACAACAGAACAAGCTGGAGCTGAACACGTCGCATTTTCACAAACTTAAATAGAAGCTAGCAACCCCAGAGGAGCACAGACACAACAGCCGCTGAAGCATTGGAGTTGTACAGCTCAGCAAGGGAAACTTGGCACACACAATGAGTCAGCAGTAGACCGGAGCTGCGTCTCAGAGTTTGAGCTCTCTGATCCCTGTACTGGATTCTGCTTCTCTTGTTTCTTTGTATCCACCAGCAGAGCCAATAGCACAAAGCAGGTGGCATTACAATAAGATAAAACTCAGTAATATATATATATGTACTGTGAATATTTATTATGTATATATAAACACACACACAGTATATATTTTGAAAATATTTACATGTAGATATTTATTTTCATATATTATTGTATTATATATACATCTGTTTAATATATAAACATAACATATTTTTCTGTAATATATGCATGTGTGTGCATTTATGTATACATAATAAATACACACAGCACCCCACACATATAATGTAAACAAAAACTTTTATTTTGGATGGAATGAATGGAATGCCTAAAAATATTTAATATTATTGTTTTTTATTTGAGATTTAGCATTTATCCTTATTAGGATTTTTTTATTTATTTATCATTTATCCTTATTTAATCTTATTTAGACTTTTTGACTGATAATTTGTAAGTACTTTATTTTAAAATATTCATTTTCTGGTTATGTATTTATTTATTTATTCAGCTGTATTCTTATTTTCTTCTTATTTTTTAATTGTGTCCTGTGGTCCAGGATTACAGTGGTGGGATTAAGCACAAACTATCCATAGTAATGTATTGCCATTAAACAACTAGATACAGACTAAAATTTGCTGGAGTTTTATGGCGCTGGCCCTCAGAGAAGGACAGGTTTGATATGGGTATCAAATTAATTCAGTTCATTGGCTTTACAGAGGAGCTAAACTGGATTACAGCTTCAGGAGCACACCCACTATTACAGTACTTTTGAACATTATGGAGTCAACCTACAAACCTTAAACGTTACTGATTTATTTTTTATAACATGTTTTCTTATGTGGGAAAATGAGCCAGTATTTTTTCCTGTGCAAGTAATTGACGTTAATAAAATATTATCTGTCATATAATCCTTCGTTTAATATGTCTACGAGGTTTTAAATGGCTAAAGTAGCCTGTTGTGTATAGGAGGCTAGTAAGTAGTACCTAAATGTTGTGTAGTGTGAACACACAATCGTTTCTGTCTTTCTTCTTTTAATAATTCCAACTTTATGAGCTATGGCGGTTCAGAGAGCTTTAATAGTTGCATCAAAATTGGGAAATTACTCTACAGAATTACATCTTGTTTGGAAAAACAGAACAAAACATTAGATCTGAAAACACATTGGTTGTGTATGGTGTGATGTCCTCATCAAGGCTTGTGTCTTATTGGACTCAGGTGGAAACAGATGTAATATAATTGACTAACCTTAAAATTTCCCTGCAAACGGATACAGCTGCGTGCCAGGCTCAGCATGCACATGCACTCTGTCAACCTGAGTTACGTCCAAAACTTTTAAAGTCTTTTCTATTGTTAAATGAGCACCTGGTTTCCATCCATCTCTTAAAAGAACTTTCAATAGATGAGAAAAAAACGAACCAATAAGCAATAAGCCTCTCCCCGTGCTAGAGGCGGTGTGTAAATCAAAGTTACGTGTCTTGAGTGACATAATGTATGTTTTCAGAATGGTAACCATACAACAATGTTCATCTCTCGATGGCAAGAAGAACTATAATTATTTCTTTCCGTTTGTATGTGATTAATGTAAAATTCAGTGATAACATTTGATTATCTCTCAATAGACAAGTTCACTCAAAACTGAAAGTTATGTTATTCACTAACCTTCATGTCACTCTAAACCTGCATGACCTTCTGTGGAAGTTCGAAGTATGTTTGTGCTGCCCTTTTCTCGGTAATGAACGTGACTGTGGACCAGGAGCTTTCAAGCATTGTAAAATAGTTAGCCATATTATCATTTTAAGGAAAAGACGGACCTTGCTTGACAGCTGTGGTAACAATTCACATTCATTTTATGGGAAAAGAGGAGCTTTGACATTCTGCTATAAAAACTCATGATTCATAGAAGACTAAGTAAATAATTTCACAAGTGTTGCTACCTGGTCTCATGTCATAAACGTACCTTGGTGCACTTTTTAGCGAGACACGAAATATGTTGTGCAGTAAGGCACGAAAAAACGTGTTGCACAAAAAGTGCTCAGAGGTACATATTTTTAAAAACAGGTCAATGTGTTATATATGGAGCAGTGAAAAATGCTATAGTAAATACAGTAGGAGGCAGCTGACTAGACTGTTTTCTTCTTATTCTCTCTATTGTTTGTTTTAGAAACGTTACTTTCACTTTCACAGTTGGACCAACTAACAACACTGATAAGTGAACTAAACACAACCAATCATGTTTATATTTTTCCGAACATGCTTGAGCATGTTTTCCTTTATTGTCTCGCTTAGCTTGATCAGCATCTACTTCAATGGTTTTTGCAGCCTCATATATACAAAGGCAGCTCCTCCCAGCATGTTTTACAGTTTAAGCAGCATTTGTTCACACTCGAATATCTTGCTTACGGGTCTGTGAACCATTTTACATCTTTGGCAGCCGTGAGCTGTATTTACGAAAAAATAGTGGAAAAATAAACGTCCCACCTCAAAGCTGTCATCACCATCAACAGTCAAAGGCCACAAGCCTGGCACTGCAGCGCAGATAGACACAAGGACAGAGGGAACGACTTTGCAGGTGTCACACGATCACTTCTGATGGCTTTTTTCCACATGTTGCACTGGAAATGAGATATATGCCTTCTGTCTTGATTTTCATACAGACGGAAAAGGCTTACCAAAGGAATCTTGTTTGATTTATGCATTAAACATGACAAACTAATGGAGCGGCAGTTTAGACACTGTGATATCCTGGATTATTTTTCTTCCATTAATGTTTTATTGAAGCCGGTGCTACATGGCGGCAGTGAGAGTAGGAAACAGCTCTGTAATTGTGCATTGTGGTCTATTTGAATAAGCAAGCGTAACTTCTGCATGCAATTTTGAATACTTGAATACTTTGCAAAATAAATAATTCCATTCTTTATCACAGCTGCTTTGTAGCATATTTTATGTGTGGTCTGGTATAAAAGTCAAATATGTGACACCGGACCACAAAACCAGTCTTAAAGAAATAAAAACAAAAAAAAATAAAATGAGCCCATATTTTACTCACCCCGAAGGCATCCAAGGTGTATATGACTTTCTTCTTTCAGACAAATACAGTTTGAATTTTTAAAAACATGGATCCTGGCTCTTCCAAGCTTGGTAATGATGGTACATAGTGTCCATTATTTTGAAGCTCTGGAAAATGGATGTATTCGCAAGTACTACAATGTAAAACTACCGTACACTTAAATCCACAACAGCGCTCATGTTTATAAAAATTGTCTTTTCCACACAACATTTTGTAAATGAGGCTCCTTGTTCCGAGAAGAAATTTTGTTAATTACATACTTTAAATATATCAAGACTTATTTTTTGATAACTAATATCAATTTGAATAATACATTTAAATAATACAATTTCAAAGGCCTTTTTTTTCAGCATTTTTTTAATTTATTTTTTTTTGCACCCTCAAATTCCAGATATTCAAATAGTCTTTTTTTTGGTGGTCCAGGGTCACATATATTTGGCAAAATATTTTGCACATTTTCAAAAAGTGTGACCAATTGAGTTACAATCAATTGGCTAATTATTAACACACTTTAACAGAATGCGGTTTGGGGGCGATAATGCCACTTTGCACACACTTACTGGGTTATTTATGTACCCGTCCTGTCTGATCACAGCTCTGGACTGCACCTGGTCCCCCTCCACTGGCTCGCTAATGCCAGCTTTCCATTGTCCTTCCATTCCATTTGGCCTGTCTTTCTACAATGCACCTGCATAGTACAGATGGAAACAAACAGAGGCACTGGGTGGCCTTCTCTGCATAAAACCGTTTCATAAACATCTCTCATCTGGGCACTGTGGCAACAGGGAGATTAATCCATTTGTAAAGAGAAAAGTGTGTCAGACACATACACATACTAATCATGAATGGATTTGATTGAAACACTGAAAAACAGAGATTAATCATCAGACTAAGAAATCCTGCCAAAGGTAGTGCCAATATGGAATGATAATAGAGGAAATGTGCGTTTGTCCAATCAAAAAAATCTATTCAAGACAAAAAACATTTTGAAATGTTATCATTTTTTCTTTTTGTCATTATGAATCTTTTTGACCTTCTTACATGCTAATAAAATTGTGTATTTCAGTGTGAAGTGTAGATTAACAAAATTACAAATAACAACTAAAGGTTTTAACTACCATCACTGAAAATGGAAGAAAATAACTATAATTCTATGAATGTATTAATCTATAAACAAAATTACTGATACTCAAATGTATAACATTAATATACACAATTGCACAACACTGTAAAAAAAAATTGTAATTTTGTAGAAATACAGAATATATTTACTTAACTACCTGTAAATATTTCACAGTGTAAAACTGTTATTTAATGTAATTATCAAAGAATGAAAGAATTATTGAGGCACACTGCTAGTGTCTTAGCAACTACCATAACAGGTGATAAACAGAAAACCACAAGAAGAAACAAAGTCCATCACAAGTAGCTTTTCCACAAGCTGATGTAAAGAAACAAGTATATCATACACAAAAATATGAAACATATATTTTAAAAAAGGGTTTTCATTTTAAATTATGACACTTTTTTTGAGACTTCTAACAATTAAATATTGTATTTAATAGTATTTTACTTTAAAATTACCTGAAATGTAAAGTTTGAACAGTTTTCCTCTTCATATATAGCAAAGGAATTATGTCAATACAGCAATTTTACATATTTTAATTATTTATATGTTACAATATACTATAGTAATATTATATTAATATACTATATTATATATTATTATAACTATGTACTTCTTCAAATCAGCCTCTTAATTGTATTCATTTATTTACATATTTTAAAAATATACATTTTAAGCATTTTAACTCATTTTTTTTTTGTATCACACTGACAAAGCATGCTGGGTAATAGGAGTACCACAACACTCACAATTGTTTTTGTGTTTTATTAATTTCATATATTATATTTGTTAAATAATAAATAAATAAATGATAATATATCATCTTAAATTCATTTCGACAATTTCTTATTGCTTAAAGGCTTCAAAATGCAAAATGCTTAAGCACTTCCATACAACGGCCTAGTGCTTTTTCACTTCTATCACCTCTGTATATTCTTGATGAAGAACAGCAGAAGGGAGTGCTAAAATGGATCTGTGAGGACCTCAGTGAGAGATTCGACCCAGGCATGCCCAGAGGCTTCAACTACCACAAACACAGTAATGCAAACAAAAACATACGAGTATATGGAGTTGTATATGTGCCAAGATATGCAGCCTACATCTGAAAAAAAAAAAGCTGCTCTTTTGGCCCGTATTTCTGAACCTCCCTGAGTAACACTGAACAGGGACGTCACATATGGGCCAGTACTCCGATACAAAGCCTTCTGTAAGTCCTTTCCTCTCTATTACCACATAAAAGTTTGGGTGAAAGCAGTTCTGAGAAAACAAACCATGCCATATTGAATCTTTTTCATCGTGACAGCTGTCCAGATGTGTGGTCAGAAGCATGAGAATTCAAAAAAGGGAGGGAATCGTTTACAGGATGGTCTATTTAATGTCATACGCATGTTTGATGTGAAATTGTTACTGTCATAACTAATAGTCTTCAGCGATGTTCAGATTTTAAAATTGAAATCCCGTGGTTGTGCACCTGATTGCTGATCACTCTCTGGGCTTCAAAAACCCTCTGCTCACATAACCTCACGTGGACCTATTTTCATGTTTTTTTGATAATGCCATGAGATCTTTAACCAGTAATAATAGATCCAAGCTGAAAAAGCGTTTTGAATTGATGGTTTTATTGTTTTTGACATTGCTCCACGCAGAGGAATGCAGAGAGAGGCCGGTTTACTAATATTAGACAAGAGGAATTACTCTTCTTTGTTTCGACACAGAAATATTGCAGTCCTGTCAAAATGTAAAATGTTGCAAATTGCATGATTCATCAGGTTCATCATACTGGTTCATCCTCTTTTCTTAAAATGTAACACGATGTTATCTGTAATCGGTGTGGTTTTCACAACACAAAAATATCCAAAGGTTACACAGTATTACCACGGTTTTTGGATATGTAAATCATTCACTGTCATTGTATTATCATTTGATCATTAATGTGCCATGGTACTATAGATTTATGTTTGTGTATGTTCAAAAAAACCTTTACTCCTGCCACTATAATTCTATTACAAAGTTTGGGGTTGGACAGCAACAGTAAACAGCAATGTTCCACACAAGCCTTATCCTTTGGAGCTCAAATAAAAACATACAATAGAGATTCTTCCTTTCTGCTTTTTAACACCTATATGGTATATTCTTACTCACATATTCTATACATCTGTTTATCTCTCAGCATGAGCAAGCTGTTTTCTGTCTTTTAGTCCAATTTGTGGAACAGTTCGAGAGTTTGTAAGCGTCATTACAGTGTAGACTGATGGACATACACAATCATACCTCGAAACAGAAAACGAATAAATACAGCATCCATGAGTATTCATTCATATTGATTTTTTTTTACGAACAAAAAAAAAATTATAATAACGCCAATGGTTTAGTAGAACCTCAGCAGTTCCATGGGCAATAAAATAGAGGCCTTTCTGGTCATTCATGCATCTACGTCTGTGGTGTTTCCCTACAAGATTCCAAAGAACAAAATCTCCTGTTCATCACAGTCCAGTATTCAGATCTAGACAAGACTGCACATGCAAAAATACAGAAAAGCAGACAAGGTCTCATCTACCCTGTGATTCATAATTGTCCTCGGGGGGTTTCAGATGCTACCCAAGGAGCCCCCTAATGCCCCTCTGTTGATTATCTGGAATTTAGCCTTTAAGCAGTACTACAAGGTGTTATACAACTGCAATGCAATTACAGAAACAGTGCTGAGAGATGTATTGTGAGATAAAACAAAAATCAGGGGAAAATCAGCCCATCGTGCCCCTGGGGTTATGATGTCTGGAATGAAAAAAGAGAGGAAACTGCTTGCTGATGTCAAAGAAATAAGGAGAGACTATAACTAGAGCCAGAGACAAAGCTCGGTTTTGCTTTGTTGACAAGCGGTGGTCCTGCTCTATATCGGAGGGCATATCCACTCCCTGCCCTTTGGCAGCTTCCCTGCGGATCCACAGAGTTCTTAAGAAAACAAACTAAGAGACTTTTGCTTTTGTTTATGTATAAATTTGTGACACAATGACATCATACCACTCCATTGTGCAAACAGACAGATAAAGAGATATGGGTTTTTTTTTTTTTTTTTTGAAACCTAGTGAGATGTCTAGGAAGCAGCATTCAAAGTTTTGACACAATTTTTTTTTTTTTGTAAAATGTTATACTTTTTTGGTGATGCACCAGAACAGTTAATGAACAATAAATCAAAGATGACATAAGTATTTCATTAAATACTAAACTGTTCTGTTTAATTAAAACTTGACTAAATATTTTTGTGGAATTTTATGCATGTTTTTTTTATGCAAAGATGCTCTCATTAACTTAAACTAGAGGTTTTGAAAATGAGTTCTGGAAGACCATAAGAGAACTGGAAAAAGAAGAAATTTAATTGAATTGAATTTTAGAAATAATTTAAAAAATATAAAAATGTAAATAATAAATAAACAGTAGTAGTGCTAAATATTTCCCAAATCTTGTACCACACATCTATTAATTTGTACAGCATAGAGTTTTTTTATACATGGTCTTTATACGTGCAAAAACTTTGGGGAACATAAGGATAATCCATTAAATCCAAGGTCCATGGAATTGAAAAATGTAAAACAAAGCAAATCAAGTACAGAATTAAAGGGAAGTAGACCTTTAAAGCACATCTGGAATCCATAATCCATTTTATGTGAAGCAGAGATTGTTTTCATTTTTGTGTTGCACATATTAGTTATATTTGGTATAACTGGTGCTAGAGCCTGAGAGCTAAGTCGCTTTCACAGCCAATCTTTATGTTCAAAATAATATATGTAGCGACTGGTTCTCTCTGTGCCCTGGCCAATATCACTCCCTCCCCCATAAGGGATATCCATGGGAACTGTGCCCCTGTTATCGGACCCCCACAAAACGTGGCACTCACAGAAAGGAAATGAGACAGAGGGAAAGGCCAGGTTGGGATGGGGGAAGGGGGTAATGACAGGAAAGCAGCTATTGAACCAGCTTTAAGGCCACAGCATCCTCAGAAACTCATTCACAAAGAGCATGACTGGTTCGACGCCCATCGGCGTGTTTTTGTCAATGAAGAGACACAGCTGATGGGCTGGATGGAGAACTCCATGAAGAGTCCATTTTCTCCTATGGGGGGGAGAAAAGGCAATCGTCTCTTAAAAATGAGTGCTTGCGTTTGACCCAACCAGACCAAATGCCCTCAAGTAACGTGAATGCTCTGGTTTGAGCCTTCATCTGCAGGAGAGGACCATTAAAGCCTATGCCATTTACTACAACAAAAGTCATCAAACACAGAGTCATTAAACAGGAAATTACCTTGCAATTACCCAGTGTCATTATGTTCGGTATTTTCTTCATCTGAGCGAGGACAGAACAAGAAATGGCCTCACAAACAACAGACCTAAACAGACATAACAAAGACGGCTTTGAAGGGAAGGGGTGGAGTCATTCTGGAGAAACACCTGCTGGAAAACAAGACATAAGGAAGCAGCATTTACAGGATGAGCGATGACGCTCTGGAATAACTTCCATGTTTGATGCACCTCACAAAACCCAGAGCCATGACGTAGACATGCTCTTCCTGATAGAGCAGATAAGGTTTCAGTCTGACATTTCTACAGTTGTTGAGAAAAGAGATAACAAATATTCTGGTTAAACATAGAGTCGATACAGATCAGTAAGTAGGACTGATACAGACTGGACAGGAATGAACAGGAATTCCAAAAAAACTCTTATTTTCGTTTTGCAGGTGAGAACAGAAAAAAAATAAGAATTGTGACTAAAGAGGATTCAGCAGCACTGTAAATGCTGTCCCATTCATTTCGGCTAACATCCGTAGTAATCAATAGCCACACAGTCATATAGCATTAGTGACAATAAAATTCCATCCATTAAAAGATCTATACCTTAAGTGATTAAAGGAGAGTTTTCCTTTTGGGATTTTACTAGTGAAAGGAATCACTTCAGTGCCACAAAGGGAGGTACATATTTGATTCCTCATATACTGTGGAGTGGGGTGTCAATCAACCTCTGTGGAGTTTATGTGAGGTCAGAGTAAGTATGTTTACATACACTTTGAAAAGTCTGATTATAGTCTGACTAAAGTAATGATTTTTTTCATGACACGTAAACACTTTAGTCAGAGTGAAATCATCTGTTTTTTGTGCAGACAGGCTAGCAGTATAATATTTATTCATACTTTGAATTAGCTTTTAGTTTGGAAAAATTTGTGAGATTTCATTCTAATTTGCTAGTTTATCATAAATTCGAATTTCTGGTTTGAATTTTTATGTGGTAAAAGTTTTTATTATACATATATATGGTATGTTATTTTATTTCAGTTTGATGTTGTTTTCATTTGATATGAACATTAACTTTAACTTTATTTTAATAGTTTCTGTTAACAATAACAACACTGGTATGTAAACACATTATTCAGTCTAGCTTTGTGTAACATTGGCCTCGGAAAGAAAGAGGTAATGCGCTACACCTTTAATCCGTTAAATATTTGATTAGACATTGTGTTGTGTATGCGCAAAAACACACACACACAAACACGCTGCAGCTTGAATGCTAAAATGTTTGTAAAAACAGCTTGTTTCAACTTATTCAAGTATTCGATAAACCTGTGAAACGTGTAACGTAAGTAATGTTATTACTTTACTCAGCTGTGCCACTTTATTTTATTACTGAAATGTATAAAGCACCTATAATTAGAAATTTGTGTCCACTTTTTCTCCACTGTGCCCGCTTGCAAGATCAGAGTGTTTGTTTCACTCAAAACCCTGATAGCCTTGAAAAGTGGTTCATAAAAACTCGCCAGCATATGTTACGAGCTGTATATGTGTGTAGGAAGTGGAGTGTTTGCTGTTGCTTTCCGACCATCATTTCGTTTCCCAAATGTTCTGTGTCGCATTAACTAAGAAACAGCTCTTCTGGAAAACATCAAGGCGCTTGAGCAAGTACACTGTATGTGTTTTTAATGAATTTCTCTCGCCCTCTTAGTTTAGTTCTTCCATTCGTACATATATTTATTTATATATATACACATGTAAACAGGCAAACCAGACAATCTCACAATATGTTTGTGTGCATGTGCTTGGGTATTTGCAGATGTCAGAGTGCGGCTGATAAGACACTCCATCAGTCAGGTCCAAAGACCCACCGATTTGCTGTCCTCTCAGAAACCAGGAAGCAACAAAGCTCTCAAGATCAATGAGCATGGCAGCAACAGGAAGAGGCGGGGTCAGAGCTGCCCAATGACAGCCAGGCCTCAGGGAGCAGCAACTGACGCAAACCAGGAAGCCACCTGATGTGACTGGGGTCAGATAAACGCAACAGCAGCGGCCGCGGAAGAACAGGTGCTTCCTCCGAGCTCGCTCCCTTCTTCGGCCATGTCAGACTAGTCTTTTCCCAGCCTCTGTGTGTGTGTGTGTGTGTGTGTTTGAGCGGAGCTGTTAAAGGAACAGCATCCTCGGGTGGGGCGAGACGAAGGACAGTGCACGCACACAGGCCAGGAAACGCAGCACAACCCCGGCTGTTTTTGTTTTTGTTCACCCGTTCTGTTTCTATATACATAGTGTAAACACACATTTACTTTCAGAAAAAGACAAACTCGGTCAGGACCCAAGCTCATCTGTTCCTAATAGAGACACTTGACAGGAGCCCTGCAGCCGCGAACATCGGTGTTTCATTTGATGAATGAAGCCTATTGCATGCAGACACTCAGGGAAGGGCTGTGTATACATATACCATATATAAGCAATTTATAGCTATACACTGTCAGAAAAAAATATATATATATATATATATATATATATATATATATATATATTTTTTTTTTTTTTTTTTTTTTTTTGTTTTGCCCACCGAGGCTGCTCTTATTTGATCCAACATATAGTAAAAACAATAATATGGTAAAATATTATTACATTTTAAAATTAATATTCTCTATTTCATTCTATTTTAAAATATATACATTTCTGTGATGGCATAGCTGACTTTTTATCAGCCATTACTCCGGTCCTCATACATGATTCTTCAAAATCATATTAATATGCTGATTTTGTGCTCAAGAAACATTCCTTTCTCTTATCATTTTTGAAAACAAGTCGCTGTGATACAATATTATAGAAGCTATGATACAATTTTTAGGATTATTCGATATAGTTTGAAATAACAACATTTATTTACTTTTTTGTGCTAAGCAATGATAAATCAATGATTAACTGCATCCAAAATACAAGCGTTTGTTTATGTGTGTGTGTGTGCGTGTTTATACTGTATATATTTGTAATGTATATATAAAGACATACATATACAATGTATATTTTGTATTTCATATATGCATGTATATAAATATATTTAATATATAAACATAACATATTTTTCTTAAATATACATATGCATAATAAATAATAAATATACACAGTACACACATTACATGCAAAAACTAAATATCCAAAAAAATATCTTACTGACAAACACACACACACACATATATATGTATATATACGCACACATATATATTGCATAGATAGTTAGGGGCAGGGAAAGTCAGTGTCCATACGTGCTGAATGCATCGCAGAATAAAACAATAGGATGATGAGAGCGGAGGTTCTGAGGGGGGCCATCTGAGTCACTGCAAGGGGAGGCACGTATGCAGCCTCTCCATGGCCTTATGCACACATTTGGAACTCGTTAAACTCCTGACCTGAGAACAGCACTACAGCTGAAGACGGACCACCACAGCAGCCGAATCTATCCTCATAGATGAGACGGTTTCCTGACCTCACTGAGAAGTCAGAGCTCATGTGCAAGTGTCGCTGATTGGATCTGCAGAACCCTCCGGCCCCCACTCTTAATCATTGCTAGAATGCCACAAGAATTCATACAGATGTGTTATACAAGAAAAAAGTAAAACACTTAAAATGTGAGGATGAACATTTTTACCTTAAGTATTTATGTGTGTATATTTTTATATATATATATATATATATATATATATATATATATATATATATATATAGGCCAAATGTTTATTCATTTGAATATATACATTTATGATAAATATAAAATATAAAATAATAGGCATAAAGAATTCATACGTATCAAGAACGTTCCATCTCTGAAACTTCCCAGGTGACAGTATGTATTATTTTAGCTGAACACTGAAAAGGCAAAAAAGTCTGCCCTCAGGAACAGCCAACCGTTTTTCATGATAAGGATTTTTCATTGTTTTTGCAACAAGACAGCTTGAGTGAAAAAAAATATCCAGCAGCCGAGCGGCTTAGTTGTTTCTCGGTGATATAATGCCCGTTCACTCTTTGTTGTGTGGGTGTCAGTTGGCGGCTGTCGAGGGGGGGCATGAGTAGTGTTGCCCCTTTGTTTGTTTTCAATGGCTCATAAACAGTCTGCATAAACCGATAGAAAAAGGCCCGCTTCCCTTTTGCTCTCTGTGCGGCTGATTCCTCGTTCACACTCCTTAGGCCCTACGACTATGGGATTGTTTTGAGCTGTCCAGCGAGGAAGGAAGCCAGTGTGAGAAAGTGGCTGTTTTTTTGGAGTGGACAGGATTTGGCCTCATCGCGCGCGGTTCCTCTTTTCGCCGGCTAAAACAATGCAGTGGCGTCACACCCCTCGACTGGTGCTCGGCGTTTCACATGGAAAAATGTTCCCAGAATTCCGCTCCCAGGCTCAGAGGTAAGGCTGGGAATGGAGGGAGGGAATAGAGAGCAGAGGAAACAGAGAGCGAGAGAGGGACAGGAACAGAGAAAAAGCGAGCGACCTGATCAGAATTAACCAGCGGTCACATGTCACGGTGAGTCTGCGTATCCATGGTAACGCTCCTCGCAGCCTGAGCCTGTGGGAAAGGTGCCTGACTTCCAGGAAAGCGGTGCGCGGAGCAGCGATTGAACGCACCTCGTCTTCTTTGAGGACCTCCAGTGGCTCCTGCGCTTCGCTTAATACAATGACCCTTCTCCCCTCATTGAAATACAACAAAATTTGCAGTTTTTTTCTATGTGCTGTTGGCACGCAAATTTCATTTCTAATAGGGGGAAATAAAGTGGGACCGGGCATGGCTGAGCATGCCTGGAACTGCTTAATGAGAAGCAAATGAGGCTGAGTACGACCTTGAGCTGACATCCCCGCCAGAACTGCACACCACAGCCAAGCCTCCCTGTATTTGCACCAGTACAGCAAGGAACTGGGAAATAATGAAATCATACAGCCATCTGCCCAGGATCCGTCCTAATACTGCTGCAGATTAATAAACAACCAATCCAAATATTGGATTTGGGAAAAACTGATCAAGATGAGAAGATGATTAGTCTGTCCTAAACGTTTGATCAAATGGAAATGGACTCAAACAAAAGAAAAGCCCAAGATTGCCAATCATGCTCATGAAATAAAATAAAACCACATCATATTAGAACATTTCTACCACATTAACAAACATACATATAAACATATTTGAGGTGTTTAATTTTGTTATTTAGCTGTATGTTTTAGTTTAGTTTTTTTTTTATCTAATCAAAATATAATAACTGCAGTTTGATTGAGATTGATTGGAATGCACAATCACAAAACTTGTGATTTTTTTTTTATTTATCTAGTTTAACTAGTTATCTATTTTTGCAAATGAACCCTTAATATCTGTATATGTAGGAATATACAGTATTATGAATATACTAATAAATTTAATTGAAATTACATTCAAAGAAATTCATTTGTAAATGTTTTCTATACAGATTTTCCATAAAAAAATATTACTGTGACAAGGCCTGATTTGAAAAATTTTAAAGATTAGGATGACTCTTTAGAATAATAGACTAAATGACAGACAGATAGATAGATTCAGAATTTTGCACAACGCTGCAAACAGCACAGTAGTCCCTTTCTCACAGTCACACAGCAACAGATGCTGAGAAAGACAGGAGCTGCTGAGAGCAGATACATCAGCGCTGAAATGTGTGAAACATGGAGTGGGACGGGTGCCAGCTCGCCCGTCGTTAACGCACCCCTTTGTATGTTCGCATGGGCAGCCAAAAGCTCCATGTGTTTTCTGTGTTGGCGAGGGCTCTCACGTGTGGGGGTTATGGAGGTGCTATCATCCTGAATTGCTAACATTTGGTGATAGTGGGGTATCGGTCCTCTGTGGGCCTGCAATTACTACCGTTCCTCCCGCTGCTATTTAAAGACTATAAGATTCACTGCAGCACCACGCCGTGAGGCTAAAGAACCAAACAGACAGAGGTAACATGGTAGGCAGCAGGCGATGAGGGTGAGAAACACGAAAGATCACAGCCAGCGCTCGGCACAATAAAGGAGAGAGCTCATGTGAGGGCTCAAAATAATCCTCACGCAGATGTTCCTGTACGCAACCTCCTGTGTTAGTAACAGGACCTAATGGTCAAAGCGTAAGGATGTGAAGCTTCTCAAAAACATAACACGCAGGAAGCAGCACTAGGAGATGGAGGAGGGGGAAAAGGAGGTGGAATGAGGAAGCTGACTCAACGTTGCATGGAAACAACGTCTTATTGCTCATTTGATTAAACGTAAAAATTAACACTATTAGCCCTAAATGTATACGTGGCTGCCCTAAACATGTCATAGCGATACCGGGCACAGGTGTTCACAGAAGCTGCATCTGGGTTTATTTTTAAATGAATTTGGAAATTGTTGGATAATGAAAACAGTTAGACAACAGAAGCTAAATAAACTATGGTGTTATACAGCCACTGTTGTGAAGACGATAAACTTGCAGCGAACAAGGTAAGGATCAAGTTAAGTTGCAGATTGAGTACACACAGCTGGCAGTTGTATAGTATGTGTGGGAGTGTGTGTGTGTGTGTGTGTGTGTGTGTGCTAGAGAATGTCAGTACCTTCCCATGAAATTATAAATATTTTCAGGGATTCTGACATGCATTCCAAAAGCAAACGTGACAAGAGCCCTTTTAAAAAATAAGGATTAAATGCCACGGCCTGTTAGAGTTTTATGGCTCCGGGAAGCTCAAATGATGTGGTGATTGATTTGAATCATAACCGTTTATGATTAAACCATAGTTTCATGACTATTAAATTGGATAAATTGTGAGCCAACAAAAATAAAACACAACAATGTAATTATATATAGCACATTTGCCAATTTAACAAACCTACCAAAAAAATAAAATAAATAAACCGACGCACAATGGCTCACAGCCTAGGCTCTGTGCTGTTGTTTTCAACCGTTCGGCCAAAAGCGTCTGTTTTGAAAAGGAAATAAAAAATTGCCCCTTTTCCTATAGCAAATAATAAAATGCACCTAGCTATATAGTTGTGCATTGTTAGGGGAGGAAAAATAAATAGGCTTATCGACGTAACAAGACTTATCAACTAATCAAACATAGAGAACATTTCCCATATTTAATATTTTGTTGTTGACGTCAAGGGCCATGAATTCTCTGCAGTATTTTGGCACAAATTCTGTCATTAGACAGATGCCAACATGGAAAGTTTGCATGACATGCCCTCATCCTCAAACCATGAACAAAACTACACAAGGCCAAAAAAAAAAAGAAAGAAAAGAATCCAGGCTACTTTAACATTAAATACGGGTTCATTTGCAACATGGTTTGTGTCGCTTTATTTGCTTTCAAGAGTACAAAACCAGTGAAAGGACATGTAAAGAACACATTTATTTATATTTTAATGCAGAAAATAATCAAATTTTAACTCTTTTAAATAATGTTAAAAACATTGTATTGTGTACAGTAAACTTTGCCGGGTTGCTACCTAATCTACAGCCTGGGACAGGAACAGAGGGGTCATGCACATTCAAGCAGAGGAAACAGTTTTTTGAACCTAACAGATTTTGAATTTTTAAATGATTGTTAGGTACAAAAGGAATAGTGCCCCCAAAACTTTCGTCATTTTTACAGATTATATATCTGATAATATATCACCATATGGGTGGCTGGATTAATCAGTCCAAAGTTTTACTAAATAAATATTTATTTTTTTGTGTCTTGTAAAAATAACTTCTGTGATCAACCAAAATCAATATGTCTGTGTCTATCAATCAATCACCTTATATAGATGACCATTTATATAAGGCTTTTAACAATACATACGCAACATAAAGTCGTTTCTGAAAGAGTGCCTCAAAGAATTCCAATGAAGCAGTGTTTAATGGTCACAAAAACAGGAGTCAAACCGCATACAGACTTCATTACCACTGCTACATTTAGGACAGACAAATAGGACTAAACCAAAGAGGCTTTTAAACACTGGGGAGACAATCAGGGAGATCTAAAACAGGTGGACAGACACAGGTGGAAACGAATAAACTAATAATCACTAAATGAGGACAGGATCAGGAAGGACCAAATAAGGACATAACGAAAATGTGTCAGTAATGTATAATGACATAATGAAACATAAATTTTCAGCTAAAGCCATTTAATTACTGAATGCAGAGACGTCATTGTCTATATCAGCTCAGTTTAAATAGGATCTTTGTAATCAAATCGACAATCATCATTAGAAAATAAGTGTCCTAGACAATATGTGTCGTGAAAAAGAGAACTCTAAAGAGAATGACTAAAATTTTAATTTTACATAAAAAATGTTTGGAATCATAATTTGAAAGTGGATCTAAAGACACAGCAGTGATTATTAGAAAGAAAGCCACTGTGTTGTCCACCCCACCCCCCAAAAACTGATCTTCATTTATGCACCGTCATGTCTTTGCAAATGAATGCAAAGTTTTTTCTTCTTAGGTTGAACGCAGAAGAAGAAGCTCCTCCGATGCACACGGTTCTGAAAACTTCTATATGTTTTAAAACACGGAAGAGCATCAGACAGTGTGACCCCTACGAGTGGTTACCTTGAATACGGCCATAGACAATAAGGTGATGTCAAAGATGATCCCTGAGCCAGGAAGGCCCCAGTAAACAGGATGTTTCTCACCAGCAAGCTGCATCCCATATTTAAACGAAATCACAAGTGCGCAAACATGCCGAAAGTGAGGCTTTCGAATTTAAATATTTAAATAGCATACTGTACACAGGCGATGCTGAGAGTAATTGTCATCAGCGGATCCATTGTTTTGATAAAATTCAAGTCCGGTTTAGATCATGCGCATACAGTATAACTGTTTACTCTACCATTCATTGCTCAACCTCCCAGATTCACTGTAAACAGTCAAATCAGCAAGTGTCCAAACACAACGAGTAACAACTCGGTGGTTTCTCAAGAAATCCAATATTTTGTTAGTCCTCGACCCGTTCTGTAGGCTTTTATTTAATGCAAACCACATCAAAACACATCGCGCTTAAACGGCCTCCGACCAAATCACTTACACTCACTGCTTCCATGTCAGTGTGTACATACGTACCCACATTCACATCACACAGCCGCACAGTCAGTGTAGACAAACACAATGACACACACAGCTGTCTGGAGGCTGCAGATAAGAGAGGCAAGCTGTGAGGAGATGGGAATGTGAAGGGAACTGGGGGATGAAGGGCCTGAAGGATGAGAACGATCAGCTGTGAAAAGGCCAGACAGGTCCTCACAGCATTGTGAACTTCTGTTAGAGGATGACTCTCACACGAAACTATTGTGGCTAATTAAATAGCTCCTTCATAAAAGCGCTAATGACTAAGATGGAATGACTCTTTCCTATTGTTTCCACTTCAGTGAGTTGTATATCCTGCCACAGGCTCGCAATCCAACTGTAATTTGTGCAATAGATAGATTATTGAGATATACCATGGCCTGCAACAATAGTGCTGATAAACGAAATAATTCCCAGGCAATCCTTGAACGCAGGGACTGGCAAAAACATTGGAGGGTCAGTATAGACGGAACACCCCTTTCATTTCCCTAACGAGGCCACAATAGGGAAAGAGGCAAGGCCTTCTCAGCATTGTGTTCCCTGTGTGGTTCTCTGGGACATTGCAACCCTAATATGTACACACAGGATGTGGGACAAGTGACAAAAAAGGTAGAGCGGAGAGAGCCGGTCAGGTGATTTGGGAACACACTCAGAAAGAAAGGTACAAAAGCTGCAACTGGTGCAGTACAAGTTTGTACCTGAGGGGTCCATTTTCATAGCTTAAAGGTATAAGTCAGTACCTAAAGTGTACATATTAGAACCTAATAGGTACAAAAGTGTACCTTTTAAAAAGGTACCATCCCAATGACAGCTTTTGAGTTAAGGAAACACACTGGGGATGTTTAGCACATGATTATGCAAATCAGGTAAATGCAATTTTTGATCTTGCAGGTCAGTTACACTTTTAAGACGAATACGTTCAAGCTTACATTTTGTCAATGCAAGCCTGAAGCGAACTGGCCTTGCTAGAACCACATGCTACTGTTACAACGTTTAATTCAAAACTAATTTTAAAGTGAAATTTGAAAAATCTCTGCTTTCCTCATGTTACTTTGTGGTCAGTAAGAATGATTTTTTTTTAGCAAATAATATTCAGCTATTTTTAACATGATTCTAAGCAGAACAGTTGTTTTAAGTAATAATAATAATAAAATTGAGAAACAAATAAAAATATAAATAATAAAAATAAAATAAAACAAATAAAACCAAAAATGAGAGTATCTATTGTTATACCATTGGAACTACAAATTAAATAAATTACATTTATTTTATAAAATATCAGTACAGTGTAAAAACGTGTATGTACACAATGAGTGCATTTTACTAAATGATTAATTTAAATGTAATTACATAGTAGTTAAGACACCTAATATAAAATAGAATAATATCAGAATGGTTACTAAAGGATTTTGTATTAAATAAATGCAGTCTTTTAGTATAAAAGACCAATCCTAAACTTTTGAACTGTAAAATGTTACACAATACATAATTCAGTTTAAATTTATTTAGAAAATATATTTTTGGTCAGCAAATCTATTTATTTTTAATGCAGCGCATGCAGCAATTTTAATGACTTGTTTTACTGGATTGCAAATATCTAGTGAGTAAGATGCTAAAATAGCATGCGTACAGTCAAAAGCATCTACATCTAAATGCATGACTCACAAGAACAATGCATTAAACCCAGGGGAGTTATAGCATATACATTGTATCCTGAAAGAGCTTTAGACAGACCCTATAGCTGCTGACACAAAGACAGGTGCTTGTTTCATGTGAAAAAAATGCTCAGAAATGCAGATAATCAGCTAAATCAGAGTCAGTACGTGACATGTATAATCTACTGTACATATATACATATAGTGGCAATACGTGACTCGAGGAATATACACAATTGTGATTTCCTGTTGGTACATTCAACCCCCAGTCCTGGGCCACCATTTCCTTCTTTACTTCCTCCAATATTTCCTCTCAACTCCCTCTGATGCATATGATTTATATTAATACTAGACTTCGAGCTGTTACCTTAAAAATCTCTGTACAATAGTCCTAATGTGACTCATAAGAGTTTTTTTTAACCGTGTGAAGTCATCATTAACTGCTTTTGTCTCCAAACTGGGAAGTTCCGGATAGAACAGGGCCTTTCCTTTTCCTTTAATGCCATTACACCTTACGCATAACATAACAGCACCGATAGGAACTCTTGAAGATTGCAGAGTTTCTCCATCAGTTTATGGAAACAATGTGGAGTAAAGTGTTGATTTTTAATGATCTTGCGCAATCAATCAGTCAATAAAATAGTCAATAAAATTTTTATGACACATAGTCCCATAGGGAAAAATGAAAGGGCAAGAGCTTATTAGCTTATAGAAAAGCAGAATTTAATTATGGTATTTTAAATGTTCATATGATTAGCTCATACTACTGATTACTTGCACATAAACCTAAACCAAACTCAAAACATATGTGAGAAATTAAGCAGAGTATAAGATATGTATGACATCTAGCTTAAATAATTCAGGACAACTTTAGAGTCATGATTTTTCTTAACTAGAGTGAAATGTGAGAGCCCAAAGATAAGTATTTTTTCCCCCTTTTATGGGTTTTTAAATCATTTTGAAAGGCATAGAAGGCTACACTAACAAAACATCTGCTATACTGCTGATTTACTGTCCTAGAGATGATGTGAATTTATGTACCGGTAAATAAAAAATTCTTCCGCTTCAACATTCGACCAGGCTTCAAACTCAAAAGACCCATGTGCTGGTTGTTTGTACTTCTCCGTGAAATGCAACCCATATAAATATTTACATCTTAAACATTAATCAAGGTGCCCCTATCTCTGGTTGTGCTTCCAGACAAACAGCTGACTAAAGTGAGGATTGGTTATCGCAGCAGAAACAGAACCATGTCTGGAAATGAAACATTTTCCCTGCTCTGACAATGTAACAGACTTGTATCTTGGTGGCCTTTCAGATAAGGATGGAGTGTGCCGTTTCTGCAGTCAAGTGCAGATACGCAGCACTTGGGAGATTTATAGTAAATGATAGTCTGGGTTTGTGTTTATCAGCTTGTTTTACGTGTTAACATTTCCCCAGGAGATTTGGAGCTGCTGGAATCGATGAAAAAAAACAAAAAAAAAACGTGGATTGTTCAAAAATGTCTTCAGGGCCTGCTTTGTTTTTCATTCAAATGTGGGTCATGATATAAAAACCTCTAAGGGAATCCAAAAATAATGTAAATAAAGTAAGATTAATGATCTTTAAACCACATTTCTTCTATTTCAAGTAATATTCCAGTTGAACCTGAGGGAAAGCTGCAAACTCTGGACAGAGAGGACTGACGGAGGTTGTTGTTTCTCTGTAAACATGGAGGGTTGGCTTGTGGCTTGGACTGTTGGTAAAGCAGCACTGCTTTGTTTTTATATCAACAGCAAGCTTTAGGTGATGATGCTGTCTCTAAACAACCACAGCGCTGGCATATGGTGTAATGATCTCAGTTAAGTCACATACATGTTTCTCCTCTTCTACAACTGTTAGTGTTGCCCAATGACCCTGAACTGAAATAACACTGACCTTGGAAGAGTAATTGCCGAGAGCTGTGGCATCCCAAAAGGACTTCTTCAAAGTGTGAAGTTTCGAGCTCTCCATTTGGATCTCTGTCAAACACGTTTTGCATCAAGGGAATCGGGTTTGTTGAACATTTTCAGGAGCAGGAAATGGTTCCTAAAAGAATATAACAGCTTACTGTTAATTTTGGCGTTAGACCCCATGTGAACTTGATTCAAGACACTGGTTTAACAAAAATGCCTTGTTTTGCAATACTTCTAGATATTTGGCAGACAAAAAGGAAATTCTGCAAAAGCAGCAAAGATTTGGGTACAAAGAGCTATGGATTTAGTGTCTCTTTTAGTGAAAAACAGAAGCAAGATTTTGAAGCAAAATAACCATACTTTGCGTGCCATTTTCCTCAGGCTACATCCTAACTTCAAATTATACTTATGATGAGTTAGTTAGCTAGGTTACTTGTCACTCAGGAAAGCAATTTAAACTACTCAAAAGTGCAAGAACAGTCAGTCATCTTTGAGCAGCCTTGGATTACATGCCTTGCCTTAGGGGAAGATGACTCTTCGTATTTCCCTGAGATGAGTTGTCAGCTCAGATCCTTATTCGTGAAGATCTGAATAAAATAAAAGTCATGTTCAAATGTTCATTAAAAGAAATGTTACTCAGTACGTGAAATGCACCAGAGAATATCATTGTTCACATGGAACGTCTACACCAATCTACATCACTGTTGGACATTACACACACAGAGGTCATGACCCGTCCCAAGGTCACAACCACTAATAGTGGTGTCTGCATCCTAGAAGCGAGGGTTATGCTGTTCTTTTGAACTTCCAGTTCATGTAAGAATCCTGATCTAATGCATATATTCATAATTATACTAAGAAATTACATGGGCAACAAATCAGCACACTAGAATGATTTCTGAAGGATCATGTGACACAGAATTAATAATATTTCCCAATATTTTTGACCGCATACATGCAGCCTTGACGATAAGAGATGTCTTTCAAAACATTGATTCTTACCAACCCTAAATTTTGAAAATGGTGTAAAAAGAGAAATTTGAGGTTTAAAAATCAGTGTAGAACACTATCTAATCTGATGTCATTTTAAATGCATTACAAATTGTATTATTAGCATAATTTAAGCGCTAACTGAAAAAATCTCAATGTCTTAATATTTGGTTTGTCCCCGTTTTACTTTAATAACAACAGGCTGCTTAAAACCTGATGATCAAGTTCTCCAGTATGACATGACTAATGTAAGAAATTGACTTATTTGATTAACGATCAAGTATAACGATTAAATATTTATTTTCGTGTTTATACGATTACTTCACACATCGTTTATTCTATGTTTAAGTTGCATTTCGAATACCAGATTTTCATTGTTGTCAGACTTTTTGGATCCCATTGTATATCTGAAATCATAATCGCTGGACAAACTTCTTTTTGGAAGCTACTGAACTGTTTGTAAATGCCTTATGAGAGAAGCAGGGCATGCTGCCATTAACTACTGTTTTTATACGTAAGCTTGATTCATGGTCATTCAGATGGTCACCAATTAGCAGAGACATCCTCAGGATATTCAATATTGATAAACGCATGCAATCAGGAAAACTAAAGTCATATCACCTGGAAGCAACACCATGTCCTCCAACAGACAGACCATTTTTAGTCTGCTTATTTAGTCTGCAACACAGAGTAATTTTAGCATGACGCAGTCTGATTAAAACTGCAGGAGTTTAAATCCATCTGCGTCTGCTTTTCGGAGCCGTCTGCACAGGTTTAACACACTAACTACCAGCAGCTGTTTCTGAGAAAGCGGCACTCGTGGAAGCGCTGACACTCTCCCCTCATTTCTTTAATGGCCATATCCCCCCACACCCTACACACCACACACACGCTCCCCCTCACTATTAAATATCTGCGTGTGTGTCTCTCCTTCACACACGTGTGCACACACACACACACATACGCTTCCTAGCAATCAGAGGCTGAGAATAGGAAGAAGGGAGAGGAAGCGTCCGTGCATTCACAGTCTGGGAACAAGGGGTGAAGGGGGGAGACGGAAAAAAAGCGGAACCTGGAATTTGCAGAGGAAAAAACAACAGCCTTCCAAAAATACCCCTGACCCATCCCAAAGCAGATAAACAGAAATATTATTCCTTTGTTGCTCCGGCCATCATCATTTTCTGTTGCCCCTTCCTCGCTGGCCAGGAAGCTCAGTGGTAACTGCTCATTAGGAGCCTCATCAGCCTCCTGTTTCATGACGGCCACAGGCTGAACATCACAACAGTTGAAAGACATGCACGGTTTCCTGTTAAAACCACAGCATTAATCCCGCTCTCATCGGAGACAGGGATAGTTCTCCCTAAAATGAAAAATCTGTCATCATTTACTCACGCTCATGTCATTCCAAACCCATAAGAACACAAAGAAAGATATTCTGAAGAATGTTTGTGGTCACACAATGAAGTCAACAGGGACCAAAAACAGCAAAAACACTGGACTCACTGATTTTTACAAAACACTCTTAAAAAAAAAAAAAGTTCCAAAATAACGTTTTCTACGAACAGTGCTGAATTTCTTAGTTTTGTGTGAAGAATATTTGAACATTTTCAAGAACCTTTTTCCTTAGTAAAGAACCCTTTGTCCAGTGGCAAGCCTAGTTAAAAGGTGTTGGTAGAACCAGCAATGTAAATAAATAATGTTTATGCATAAAAAAAGTATTTAAAGTACATACATAATACATAATAATACAGTGCATATTGTTTCAAAATGGCTTCAAAATGCATGTTACAGTCAGGAAGTATTCTGTCATTAAAGACAAAAGTGTCAAAGCAATGTCCATAATGTAAGTTATGTGGTTAGTAAATCATGTATTCACACACAGTGAACATCTTAAGCAAAGATTATATCTTGAGATCATAATGATCACAATATACGGACAATATCAGTTAATTCTACATGACGATCCAAGCTTGGCGTCAACAGGAGTTTTCACAAGTGTTGGCATCAGCTGTCATTTTGTCCTTTTAAGTTTCTTCTTTGACATGATTAAACTCATACTCCTCTGAAATGAATTGCATCCCTCCTTTGGGAGTTGTTTGGCTTTTTCTTGGTATTGATGAAGTCATAAGTTTGTCAATCAATGGACATCTACTGTCTTCTGTGAGGTCGGAGCACTTGCATCAGCATCTTGTCAGATGAACTACACACTTTACACAACACTTTACAACTGTGACAGCCTGTGACATAACCCTTGCTATGAGTAATTTGTGTGTCAGCACTTTTAGGTCACTTCCTCTGACCCCAGCTTCCTAAGTGATTCAATTTTCTCCTCAATAGTCTGGTTCTGAGCATTCTCGGAGAGACAACGTCATTCGAACGGCCATAATTGTGATAAATCTACTCTGGGTTAAAATTTGATTTATATGAAAAATGGTAACATGTGGTGCCAAATGATGAGCAGAATTATATAATGTGTTGACTGGCATCTATTCCATTATGTACTTTCATAAATATTCATAAAATGTCAAACACTACTATACTGCTCAAATAATCTGCTCTGTGTCTGCTGGGCTGCATGAAGCTAGTTCTAAAAGATGCAAAAAAAATTTAAGAAGATTGCTTCATCCATTAACACAGTGCTTGAATAATGGATGACCCCATGACCTGAAGCGTTACAGATGTGGACCCTGGTGGTTAATTAGGTGAGTGGCTAACAAGATCTCTGGAGAGAACCCTCTGGGAGTATAAAAGCATATTTTAGTTATGGAGTTGGGCCATCTTTCTGATTAATGTGTATACGAAGCAGAGATATAAACACTGTGGGTTTGTATTTTTTCATTTTAGTGAAAATGTAAGTCAGAGTGGTTCATTGATGTTTTGGAGCCTATTGTCTGATTATATGTACATCTTCAGTGTTTTTGTACAGAAAAACAAAGTCATGCAGGCTTAGATCAGCACATGTAAATTTGCTTTTATCACTTTAAAGACTATTCTTTTAATTGTCTTGTTTAGCATGTCAGCCTATACATTTACTGAATTTAAAAAAATACTATATTTTATTTATTCCACTTTAAAATTTCACTGCCATTTCTTTGTAATAATTTTGTGAATTTTACAAGCAATATGTGATTTTTTGCTTACTTTGAAACTTTTCTACCTGCATTATTCCAACTTACAGCTTTTTGGGATTTCTCTATGTTTGTTTAGAAACTTTACCATCTATTTGTAGTATTAAAATCCCAAGAAACCAAAGAAACATGGTTACTCTAGTTAGTAATTTTTGAAATAGCTGGTACTTCTGGTAACCAAAAAATAACCATGCTTTTGCTACACTATCTATAGTTTAACCATGGTATTTGTAGCTGGTTATACAAATGATAATCAATATGCCAAATAATTATTTACTCTTTTACTATAATAAAAAAATAATGGTTTATTTTTGCGAGAGAGAAAATACTTTTTCGGTAATTCACAATTATTTGTAAAATGTACCATCAATATCTAACTGAAAAATGTTTCAACGTAAATTTGTACAAAAAGCAGATATTTACAGTGTTTTTATTTGTTCTATCTTATGATGTGCTGATTGAGCATTTTGAGAAAAGCATATCCTACAATAACCTGCATGAAGTAAACATAACACAGGATTGGAAGAGATGTTAAGTTCAAGATCTTTTGGACTTTCAAGTATGTAGTGCATTTACTTCCAGTGTAGATATCACTCGATGACTGCTTACTGACCACGTCATGTCCACAGATGGCCAGTAGTCTTGCACCCCATGCAACAGATTACCCAAATTGTTTTCAGACCTTCGGCCAGTAGAACCTTCCACTCCACCTGGTAACAAAGAAAGAAGACAAAAATCTGTTGGAGTAACACTCCTGAGTCCAGTGTAGCCCTCTGACTCCACCTCACCCCTCTCTGTCCATTTACCCTCTATCTCATCTTCCAGTTTTGCCGGGTGGGTTAGTGTGGAGACAACTGGGATTATCTTGGGCTACAGACGTTAATCCCATTGTGGCAAAGGCTTTGCAGAAACTGTGCCCCCATGTGTTGCTTTTGGCCATGCTCCCAAGGTGCCATGTACCTAACCACTGGGATTCATTTTACTTCATCGCAACTAGCGCCAGTGACAAAGATTTGAAGGTGAAATGAGACACGATCACTAGATGTATCCAGCTTCCGTATTGAAATAGTACAGTAAGCTGATCAAACACACGTTTCTAGTTTTGTTTGCGCAGGCAAAGATGTGGATGATAAAATGCAGCATGTCACTGATTAATAGAGTATGTTTTTTGGGAAGATTAGAGCATGCTTTAATTCAGTCTCGCATTGTGCTCTAAACCCCTTACATGGCTGCAGGTGGTCTCTCTAATCTACGTTCTGTATCTCAACCACATGTCTTCTCTCATAATCGAGTCAGGAAGTGGAACTAGTCTCTTTCTGTCATTAGCACCATACTAGCTGGATGCATCAAGTTCAGCTGCTGCTCTGGAGGTGAGAGAACAAAAATATCAGACTCATTCAACACCACTGTTTATACCCTATAAATATTACAGGGTTACACATATTAGGGAGGTTGACATTTCAATGTACAATATTGTTTAAAAAAAATGTATGTATTAATATTACTATTAATTAATGATGCATTTAACTGATCAAAAGTGTCAGTAAAAGCATTATAATTGCACAAAACATTTACATTTCAAATGAATGCTGTTCTTAATAGAACTTTCTATTAATCAAGAAATTCTTAAATGCATTATGACTTCCTACATAAATAATATTTCTTGAACACCACATCAATGTTAGAATGATTTCTGAAGGTTTGCTGCTTATTCTGTTTTGCCATCACAGAAATAAATAATATTTTACTAAAAAAAAATGTTACTGCCCTTTATCAAATAAATGCAGCCTTGGGCATAAGAGACTTTTTCAAAAAACCCAAACCTTTAAGCAGTTGTATACACATGAATTATGAAGACATGGAAGTGGAATTTTTTTTTTAAAAAACACAAACAAACCAAAAACTATACTATATTTTAATAATATAATCAAGTTTTGTTTTTAAATGATTTAGTGATTCAAACGTTCACTTTTTGCTAAATATAGCAACATTCAGTGTCTATTGCATCTGAGAAATTAGCTTATTCTGAATTTTCATGTACAATCTAATATATTTCTGATTGTTATGTATTTTTCAGTAGGGTTTTCTTCCAGAAGGTCATAATACGATGGATCGTGACATCTTGAAATACACTCATGGATCGTGGTTTCAACAGAACAACTGCCAATAACAGCATTCTTGTGAGGGATGAGAAGAGTGCTGGAACAATACTGTTGTGTCAACATAATGTGGGAGAGAATGGTAGAAAAGTTCCAAAACAGGTTCAGAATGACAGACAAGCTCCTCTCAGTGGGGTGATGGGTGGGTGCTAGTGATTTTAATGAGAAACCTTAATGGCTCGCCAGCATCAAGATGCGCAGACTCTCTGAGAGATATCAGATCGCTATGCTTGAGTGAGGATGTTTGTAATGGTAACAAAGCCTTTTGTACTTTGTTTGCTGTCCAATTTTCATCCATAATCATTATGTTCACTTTTATATCCATAGAAATATAAGCATCCGTATTCACTGGCCAAAGTCTTGGATTTGGTGTGAAGCCATATATCTAACAACAAGAGCAACTTGAATTAATTAACCTCCCTCAGTGGAATATTTTACAATGAGTGGCGTCCTGCTTTAGTCATTTGCTGGTGCTTAGCTAAAACAAATAGAGCTCTGAACTATAATCAGTGAAACAGGTGGCTTATATTGCTGATATACAGCCTCTCGGCGCAGCACTACCGACGGACTGGATATTGATTGGCCGAGACAGATTGTGGCTCAGAGATCAAATGTAGCATCGCGGAGTGTGAAACTGCCATGTTTTTAATAGGGGTGTAATCCAAGTGGACCAGGGCCATCTGCCTCCACTTCCAGCACTGGCAGTAAAAAAAGTGTTGATAAGTCAGTCCGGCAAAAGAAGCAGGTTTATTTTATAAGTTCTGGATTTACAGTAAGAACGCTGAGCACTTCTGCATGTGGTGATACAAAGCAGATGTAGCTGACGTACATAAACCATAATAAACCTTATTTATTTGTTTATTTAAACAGAACGAGGTTTGTGCTCGTATCTAAAGCGGTTCGCTGATAGAAAAAATAAACCTCTTTTTCTGCTTGTTCAGTCTGACCTGATTTTGGTCATCTGACAATATCACAAAAGATCTGCAAGGATAGTGTATATAAAAAAAAATCAACATCAAATTAAAATGATTATCCTTCCAAAATTTTGTCCACTTTTTGGAAGTGAATGAGAACAGGCAGATTGATCACAGATCATCAGATCTCTATGCGCAGTCCAAACAAGAAGACGTATATTGTATATAGACCAGACAACTGTGGAGTGGAGGGAAGTGGTGTAGACACAGGAGGAAAAATGCTCTGTGATCCGCTGTTCTGCTCACCACAGGGGCGATTTGAGGACTGCAGAAAGTCCTCTTGGGACTTTAGTTCATTCAAATCCAGAGTTTACAGTTTCAGGATCATATAATTGAATGAACAAGTTGAAACGTTCAGTTTCGTGGTGTTATCAAACAGCCACCTATAAGGCAATTACAGTACATTTTAGTATGTTTTACTAACAACAGCATTTATTTATTTTCTAAATTCCATCCTTTTTCAATCACTTCATATCTGTTCTTTATAGATTATTGGAAAATGTAAAGATATTTCTCCTTGAAAAATTCATTCAAAGGCAGCGACCATTAAAAAAACAGCTTGTTATTCAAAGCTTGCTCTGCCTTTTAGCTCCCTTCTACCGTGAAAAGAGACAAGGAATGGTAATTTTCCACATTTAGCACAACGCACTATCATCAGCGGTGTGAATGCATGAAACACATCTATAAACGCTCGCTTGTTGCTTGCACCATGACATTTATTATGTCTGTTTAATTTGAGACATATGGCACCAGAGGAGATAAGACGGGCAATATTTTCCACAGCTATCAAACCAGAAACCTGCTTTCTTCACAACCTCCTGGGTGCAAATAATACGATACCATCAGACTATAAACCCGGTTTAATGATTTGACGAAAACAGGCTGATTTGAAGAGTGCTGAAAGTGGTATTGCTATTTAACTAAAGTTGCAAAACAAATGATATGATATGATATGATATGCCATGTGGTGTTGTGGACAAATGCAGTGCTCTGTCCACTGAAAGTCAGTGATTGCTCACAATAAGCCAAAACAAACATGTCTCTGCTATGGTTAATTTGTTATAAATGGCGCTTTTAACAATTAATTCAGTTCATAAACAAAACAAGTATTAATACAAAGGGTATCTCTCTCTCTCTCTCTCTCTTTCTCTCTCTCTCTGTGCATTTTCTTTCATTTTGTTGTTTAATTTGTTCTAGCCATCATCAGCATGGCAGGTGTGTAAATACGACTCACAAAACCTATTCAATACATCATCAGGAAAAAAAGATAAATATGCTGAATCAGCAAATGTTCAAAAGCAGACCAGAGTGGAGAAAAAAGATTTGAAAGCGATAATAGCAAATCAACAAACACTGTTTCACATATCAGGGTCTGTGTCAACATCCACTGTAGAATTCCCATTTAAAAAGACCCTTGATAAATGTTTCATAAAAACACTAACCGATAAAACATGGGAAGTGAGCCGTATTTATTATTATGGCTACCCTTTTAACTATAACTCTCAACTCCTCAAAAAAACGACTAATATAAACAGGATTTGGATCAAAGTTTATACGTGTGAGGTATCGACAATTTACAAATATGTCAAAAAATATATTTTACACAACAGAGAATGGATGGGAGTCTACAGTACTGCAGCCGAGCTGATTCATATGATTTCTATTCTCTCTCAGCTTCAGACCCAAATGGGATCTACATCTGGCTGTATGGCCTGTGCATGATTCAAATAGGCTATATAATGAATTCAAGAGTTTTAACTAAATGTTATTTCATAAGCTTTAACCGTAATATGCGATTGATAATGGGATATTCAAGCTGTCAGTTCGGCTTACTACTAAATTTGGCAAGATAGCCAGAGAAACTATAATGCCTTGTCGAAAGAGCTCAAATGTCACCGCTAACCACAAAGCAATTAAAGCCTCTTTCATGCACTTTCGCCACCTGTGCATGTATCAGGCGTTTCCTCCGAATACTCACGTTGGCTCGTTCAGAGAGCACTGGCGAATGAAAACAGGGTTTGCTGTAATTATTGAAAATTTCGCGTTATTGTAATGCAATTAATGCACTGCTTGGATGCCTCTCTGTTCGCACTGACGATGCCAGCTAGGATCCAAAATGAACAGGTTCAGTCGGTCGATCGGCGCGCGCGCTCAATCTAGCACCAGATGGTAAATAGAAAATCCTCAAGCGACATGACAGTCCAATAACACAAACGATCAGAAATCAAAACGCCCGTGGGCATTGGCAAAATATCGAAACCAAGCTGGAATTTAAACTTCTCTGTTATCTGCATTGTGCGATCCGATGTAACGCTTTGTCAAAGAGCATGCCTGCAAACCAATTTTCCAAATATACTTAAGCAATCGATTAATTGGCCCGTTAGGTTGAGCATATGCGAAGATTGCACGTTATGGCTGTGGAAATATATTAAATCTTACATACGTTGCATGATTTCATTTGAGCTAAATTAATAACGAAATAAAGATAATTAAAAAACGCGAGCTTACATGACGCAAGTATCCTCATTCAAAAAGTCTGATTAATAAACCAATGCTTGTTAACTGCAAAAGAAGAAAACGAAGAGTTTTATGGCGGTTATGGCTAAAACCCTCATTATCATACAGCTGAATTGTTATCTCACCCCATCACAGCCAGAGGCCCGTATGAAAGCGACATGAAAGCCCTCGAAACGCGCTTCTAACGAGGGGCACGCGACTCGACAATAACGCACGCCGCTTTTAGGCTGAAAGGACAACGCGTGCGGCACATGTATCAAATTAAACGAGGAAATATTATTCGTTATCATATTTTTAATTAGGCTTCGCTTGGAGTGAGAATTTAATTATTTTGATAAACATACAAAAATAAAATAGGCAGCTGTGTATAAAACAAATGAAATGGAATGCTTAGATATGTATTTAAAATAGATCTCCGTATTCAAATAGAACCCACCGTAGTGGTTACAGTAGCGCTTAGGTGGAAGCGCGAAGAGGCTAAACATCAGGTAAGGTATATGACCCTACACTGACCGCGCACGCGTTCAGTGATGTAATATAATTACCCGCGCAATTGACTGGAACGGGGACAAACGAGAAGTAACAGGCTGTGCATACGTTATGCGAAGTTTCTTCCGTTTTCGGATGAGAGAAAA
Source organism: Puntigrus tetrazona (assembly GCF_018831695.1). NCBI lineage: Eukaryota > Metazoa > Chordata > Actinopteri > Cypriniformes > Cyprinidae > Puntigrus > Puntigrus tetrazona. Next base: position 14,728,047 of record NC_056718.1, read on the forward strand.
ATTGCACGGCGTGAAACGATCAGCGTTTAACAGTGCCCGCTTTAAATACGCCAACAGATGCCGGGCTTGTTAATAATCACTCGCGCTCAATTGGTCATCATCCGCGTAGCGGTGGGTATTAAATGTGGATATCATTGTTGTGGAGAGAGGGGGGCTGACTGAGTATATAAAGTGGGCGGCGTTTAGTGATAGACAGTTTATATAATGAGCAGCGCGGACACAAAGCCAGTATAAATACTGCGGGACGCAAGAAACAAGTCTTCATTCACGAATTACGCGAGAAGCGCGAGGATACCCAACAGCGCGATGCCGACGCACAAAGTTTAGAACCAAAACAAGACATTACCATTGACACTAAACACATCGGTGCGCTCACTGTGGAATACTAAACATGCTCCGTGGATATCTCGAAACGAAGAGGAATAAGGCTGGATGCTGATTTCCCCGTTTCACCTTCACCTTTTGGATAACCTGGAAATTTGACGTGCTCCTGCACACCGAAGTGCCGTGCAGGGTGGACGCGCAGCGGGATATACCTTTTTACTCTTCGGCGTTTGTTTTCATTGCACCCTTTTACATTGGAATAGGCTCTTTCGGGGAATATAATCGTGGGTGACGCGGCTGCCCAGGAGAATCGAAAAGCATGGCAGCTTGGCTCACCTTTCTCATCGCAATTTTCACGACCGTTTTGACGCAGGTAAACATCCCAGGTCCTGCGGGGGGCGGGGAGGGGGGAGAGAAAGTCAGCAGGACGCGGCTCCTCTCAATTGTTTCTCGGGCGCACTTTTGTAGGTAAGCCAGTGTTTGCAGTGCAGTGTTGTAACGCGTGTAATTTCTCCCTTTAGATATTTGGATCCGGTGTTTTCGAACTCGACCTTCACGAATTCCGAAATTTCAAAGGCTTGCTCGCAAATGGCAACGCGTGCAAGACCGAGTGCAGGACTTTCTTCCGAGTTTGCCTAAAAAACTACCAGGTGGTCGTGTCTCCAGGTGACTGTATCTTTGGAAGTGCCATAACGCCAGTGCTGGGGACAAACTCGTTCAGTATCATGGGAGGTGGCTCTTTCAGCACGCCGATTCGACTGCCGTTCAACTTTGGCTGGCCGGTGAGCTCTAACGCAACTCCTTTTGATCGTATATGAGCTGAAACATGTTTGCGTTTTATTGCGGCACTGGGGTAGCAACAGTTTGTGATGCAGCCAGGTTCAACATGTGCGGAGTAACAGATTTGATCCATTCCGCATTATTCAGTATTTTGAGCACTTCTTTAATTGCGGTTAGGAATTTATTTCTGCCTCTTAAAGATTTGATAATGCTGCTGTTTTTTTAGAAGCTACATCGTCTCGTGTTATAATAATGTATGCAATCTTGTGTTTTAGACATAAAAGGCGAAAATCTAAATTTCTCTTTCCTCCTAGGGATCATTTTCATTGATTATTGAGGCCTGGCACTCACCTTACTCGGATCTACCTGTAGGTAAGATTCGATTTTGTCCACTAGAGGGCATCACTTCGATATTGTACATATGCAGAATTTCAAAGCTTCTCTTTCCATTAGAACGTTTATATAGCCTACCATTTTTTTTAATTTGCGTACGACGCTTTATTAAAGCACGGCAAGCTGTATCCAACTCCTAAGAAATACGTTCACTTAAAAGTTATAAAAATACGTTTTTCCTACTGCTTCAAACACCTTTGCATTCTCATGCTCGAACACAATTGAACTTCCTTTGGTTTATTTTTGGCGTGGGAAAGCGCAGTGGACTTTGGTGAGAATACACAGCGCTTGCCAAAACCATCCAACTGCATTTTCCTGTATTTTACACCTTTGTCTGTCCCGCCCTTTAGAACGGGATAATACCATGGGAATATTTTGCTTAACTCAAAAGGAAGAGGAAATTTAAACATAAGTTTACTCCGAATGTGTCAGCTTCCCAGAACTTAAAGCTGGGCTACTTTTATTCCCCTGAAGTCACTTTCAAAAAAGAATGCTATGACTCCAAACTCCAAGCCTACTTAGCCTATTTCATTTAAGCTTTTTAACCTGAGAAAAAGAAAAAAAACAGAAATCAAAATGGCCTGATCACAATCTTCTCCTCTTTTTCTACAGACACATACAACCCCGACTTGCAGATAAGCTTTTTTGCCATCCAAAGAAAGTTGGAAGTAGGGGCTGAATGGTCTCAGGATATTCAAAGCGGGAAGCAGACAGAGCTGAGATATTCCTACCGGTTCATCTGCAGTGAAAATTACTACGGCGACAGTTGTTCCAAAAAATGCACGCCCAGGGACGACCGCTTTGGCCACTACACCTGCAACCCAGACGGGCAGTTATCCTGTCTCCCTGGCTGGAAGGGGGAGTACTGCGAAGAACGTAAGCACTCAAGATCACAATGCACTGGACTCTAGTCTTTAAAAGTGAGGCTTTGCTTAAGTGTGAGCTGTGTCTTGCTCGTCCCATGTTTGAGCATGTCTGAATAATGTTAATGGTTGCTGCCAGCGGCCTCTGGGATCAAACTTTTACAAGGAATTTGCATAGAAATGGAGAATCGTATTTTGTGGCCCCTAGCACAAGAAATCTCTCTTTTATATCTGTTAATAAATATATATATATATATATATATATATATATATATATATATATATATATATATATATATATATATATATATACACAGGCAAATTGTGATATGCAAATCTATAATTAACTAATAAATAACATATACTGTGAATAAGCGTTTAAATTCATATTTACTGTGTAATATCAAATAATTAACACATAGTTCAACGATGATCTTCAAGCCTACTGTTGCTACGGTTACCTCTTCGGGTCATACTGTTTGCGCCTTTTGATAACTTGTAGTTCATTTCTTTGGTCAGTCAAACGCGTTTTTGAAACGCAAACAGTATATTCATACATAAGCAAAACATAAATGTACCTTTAAGATTGGCGTTTGACTTCTTTTGATCGTAACGAGTAGGTGAAATACAAACAGCGTGCTGAGATGGTTATGGGTTTAATGAAAAGCGTATGCGTGCCGACCGTGTTCACTCGAGTCTCGTGTGTTTTGCTTTCGGCTTTTTCTTTGTACTGCTGTAGTTTCTCTGAGAAGTGAGTGTTGATCAGGGCGCTGACACAGTTTGTGTATACTCTAAGCGCGCGTGCTTGGTAATTTAATCCTGCACGAGCGTCATGGCAAGCACGCGCCGAGTTAATCGCGCCATTATTATCCGCCACGCGCCACGAAATTGTAGTCCCCATTGTTGCGCTCCAGCGTAGCAGCTGCAAATATGGTTCGCACAGACTACAAACAACAATAGGGGCAGCTGTCCGTTATTGGGATAGAGCATCTGCTGCGGTCTAACCAGCAGTTTAGCGCCGGTCGGTACCCGCTCAAAATCAATGTCATAGACCGCTCAACACAAGCAACAGTAAATTACCCACATCCAAAGCGGTGACCTCGCCAGACAGGTTCTGTACAACCGCTTGCAGAGAGACAGATTTATTTGGTTAAGAGCCATTCACTATGCTGATAATGAACGAGTGGGCCTACTAAACTTGAGTTGAGAACAGCTGATATTAAGTTAAAGCCACAATGCAATTATGGACGCTCCTATTGGAAAATGGAGTCAGATCTTGGAAGCAGAAGTCTAGTCCAGTTTCTGTTTTTCGTTCAGCTACAACAAAACTTAATGCAAAGAACAAGTCAGTCAAACGTACTTATTTTAAAGCTTTTATGTAAAAACTATATTACATTTATAAAAAGTACGGACTTTCACATATTTAAAGGTGAACTTGGGTTAAAAATTAAACTAAGCGTTTCCCCTGTCTGTTATTGGTTGGACAAATGAGTAGTTCCCAAATTTCATAAGAAATTAGGTGTTCGAACAATATTACATTATTTGAATGGTCTCTGAAAGGCTAATTTATTATCGATGCATATTAAGCTGGTTGGGGACAAATTATTTTCACATGGGGAAAAATGACATACGTCACCTTTAATAAGTCAAAGTAGCTTTGATTGAACTTTTTAATAAATTGTAAACCCATGACTGTTTACTAACAAGAGTTTTTTTTCTTGTAATTGCAGCGATCTGTTTGGAGGGATGCAGTGAGGCGAATGGCAATTGCTCCAAACCAGGAGAGTGTGTGTAAGTATATATGGCCTGTTCCTTTTAATTTTTGTCTTTGCATACATGCGTAGTCTATATAATATTTATGTAATTTTCTGACCCACATTCAGGATAAGCCTTAAATGCAACATACTGTTATTCAGAGTTTTTGGCATTTATAGTTTGATGGAAAATGTGGGGTTTTAAAAACTTTATTTGTCCAAAATATTTAAAATGGGGTTTTTTTTGGCATATTTGTGTATTGCAGGTGCAGAGAAGGATGGCAGGGTAAACTTTGCACAGAGTGCAGGAAATATCCAGCTTGTAAACACGGCACCTGTCAGCAACCATGGCAGTGCAACTGTAAAGAGGGCTGGGGTGGACTGTTCTGTGACCAAGGTAATACTAAACCCTAAATAGTTACAGTAGCTGACTGAATGTCTCAATCTTCAATGAGCTCAGTGTCATGGTAATAATAGAGCTTACAGCACTTTAGTTCATTGCTAGTTTAAAACCGAACAAGTAGATCTGTTACTAAAATGAGGAAAAACGTAAGGTGATTCACACTGATTCTGACAATTATAACCCTTTCTAATACTGACCCTTTTTTATTATTTCTTTCAAAACAGATTTGAATTTTTGCACACACCACAAGCCATGTGTGAACGGAGCCACATGTATGAATACAGGTCAGGGCAGTTACACCTGCACCTGTCGGCCTGGTTACACTGGGGTCAACTGCGAGCTTGAGGTGCGTGAATGTGACAGCAGCCCATGCAAGAATGGAGGTCTTTGCTCGGTGAGTCATTATTTCATTGAAAACCCCAAACCTTCATGTTTTTATAGTCATTCTTGCTCAATCTAAGTATGCGAATTTGATTAAAACCACATGCATTTAATGAGCCTAGTGTTTTTGCACTGGGATGTGAATTTGGACTGGAATAAACACAAATAAATAAATTCACTTCACAATAGACTTTAATGATACTAAAACATGACAGATAATCTTTAATGTTAAATGACTTTTCATTTTATCATCTGTCCATATCCATGATCATAAACCTCAGGCTTAATCACTGGCCATATTGTGACCTTATCAATGGATTCAAGCCTCCATTGAAAAGCCTTTTTCTCAGCGTCTAGAATTACTGTACAAACATGCAACAATGCAAATGGGTCCATAAATAGCTGTATGAAATATCTGCTTCCTCTCTCCCCCTATAGGATCTTGACAAAGGATACATCTGCACCTGTCTGCCTGGTTTTGAGGGAACTCACTGTGAACACAGTCTGCTCACCTGCGCAGACTCCCCATGCTTTCACAGCGGGAGATGCCACGAGAAAGACAACGGGCGCAGTTACGCATGTGACTGTCCCAGAGGCTACACGGGTCTGAACTGCGAGAGGAGAGTGGACAAATGCACGACTCTGCCGTGTGCCAATGGTACGAGAGGGCTTCTTTTCCATCTTTTGCATTAAAAATGTTGCGGCTGCAGAGATCTATGCATGCCTGTCTGTATAAAATCGGTAACTGACACCTGTCCCACTGATCCACAGATGGCTTGTGTGTGGTCTTGGGGGGCGTTCGCATGTGCAGCTGTCGAGCGGGTTTCACCGGCCAGCGCTGTGAGATCAACATCAACGAGTGCGCGAACAACCCCTGCGCTAACGGCGGCACGTGCTACGACCGCATCAATGACTACGACTGCTCCTGCGCCCCGGGATACGAAGGCCACAACTGTGACCGGCCTTCCAACGCCTGCTCGTCCAGGCCCTGTCTCAACGGCGGCTCCTGCGTGGGCATCCCAGGGAACCCGCCTGCCTGCTTCTGCCCCAGCGGCTTCACCGGACCCCACTGCGAATACTACTCCGTCACCGCTCCTGTGACTAAAGAGGTCACAGGAGATCGCTTCCAGTGGGCCGCGGTTTCTCTAGCCGTGGGTTTGGTGGCTCTCGTGGTTCTGCTCTGCATGGTGGTCATTGCCCTGCGCCACATTCACAGGCAGGCGTCTGGAGAAAGGACTCGAGGGGAGGCAATGAACAATATTTCAGAATCGCAAAGAGACAACTTGATCCCCACCTCCCAGTTGAAGAACACTAATAAGCAGGTCAGCCTGGAGGTGGACTGCACACCTGACAAATCAAATTACATACACAAGAACTGCCACTTGGACTACAATTCATCGAAAGAGTTCAAGGACATCGTATCCCAAGAGGACAAAAGTCATAAATACGAAAAGTGTTTAGAAGAGAAAATACCATTGAGTAGAATGTACAGGTAAGAAATGGATTTCACGTCACTTTGATAAATTGAGGTGTTTGGATGAATTGAATTTGCTTTATTATGCTGAGGTCATGCTCCATTAGTGCCACCCAGTATATTAACCTTTGCACTTAGCTCTCGCCTGATGACCGTAATACGAACATCAATACCGGCTAAAAGAAGTTATCTGCAACCGCAACACACATTTATACGCTCGAGCGCGGATTTTACTCACGGGCCCTAAGGCATTGACGGCAAGAAGCATTTTTACCCCATTAAAAGATTTTTTATTGATTTGGACATCACAAAGAAAGCGCTTTTTACTCTTACAGGGATTTTCTTACATCAGCCTCTGTAAACAAAGAGAAAGAACGAAACGCTATAAAAACGAAAAAACGAGCCGAACACATTTACCCCCATCTCAGCACAATAAATAGCTGCTCCATGTGCTTTTACTTTGTGTTAACGTGAAGCGTGATTTGTGTGTGCAGGGAAAAGCCAGAGTGTAGGATATCAACGATATGTTCCCCAAGGGACTCCGTGTACCAGTCTGTGTTTGTAATAGCAGAGGAGAGGAGTGAATGTGTCATAGCAACTGAGGTAAGGAGGATCATTTCATTTCTTAATATGTCTGCATGTTTCAAGAAGGGATCTGCTGGTCGTGTTCAGCATTTTATCATTCTGTCAGTGTCTTCTAATCTAGCCTACTGAACAGGGGCTTGTTAATAGAGAGAAAAGTGATAAATCTTCCATTTTGGCCACTGTACGCATTTCAAGTTGTAATGAAATGTAAAATGTAATGTATATTGATAGGAACGCACCAATTCCGAAGCAAAATCTAAGCCTCTGTTCTGTTTTTACTCTTTTTCTCACAGGTATAAATTACAGGCTGATGTCTATGAAGAGAGGAGACAAAAACACAATCAAAGCAGAATCTTTTTCTGGATTGTTTACAAAAATACTTAGAGACTGGAGATTTATATTGACGTCCACTGCTGCACTGAGAAACTTGAGAAACTGGAGAGAGCAGAGTCCTGCTCATCGAATGCAATAGTTTAGTTTTATGTTGAAGAAGTGTTTGTGTACAAAACGTGTACAGTCCTGGATGATTTCTGAACTCTTCTGCTACGGTATGTTTTTTCCCCCGTGGGCTGAAAGGAAAAGGGACTTCTTTGAGGAAAAAAAAAATCCTTTTGCGGTAATCATGGACACGTCGTCCGCCAAGTAATCAATAGAAGGTGCCAGGGACTTCCAAACCTTCAACCAGCATTGCCAGCTATGCAAGAACGAGGAGGGGAGCACCAATCAGAGAGCTTACCCAAACAAATCAACGATGAGCGCTATGAATGTCTGAGAAGAAAAAAAAAAAACTGCTAACATCAATCATTTAAAAAGACACTTTGCTCTCCTCTCTACAATAAGATTGTAAGCAGCTGAAAATTCACAAAAAAGCCTTAAAAGAATTAAATAGAGTGCTATGTTTGTGCCCAGGGTCTTCTTGGATTGTTTTTTTTTTTGAGATTTTAATCAACATGGAAAGAAAAAAGAAGAAAAGAAAAATAACTCGCAAAACCGTAACACGCAGAACTGTGCCAGCAAGATCCAAGAGGAAGTTAAGTTGACTTCTTTTATGCAACACGGCCCATGAGTACAAGACAAGAAATGGACAGAAACAGAAAAAACAAAGCGACTGCTCACCACTGACTGCCTATAATTAGTTTTGAGAATACAGAACCAATAATGTAATTTTTTAAAAAGTGATTATTTCCAGAGTTAATTTAATAATGACACACTGCTCTTTATATGTTTTATACTATTATTTTGTATATAATGCATATTTATAAGAAACCAAACATCTGAAGAATAAAAAAAGTTAATTCCTTCAAGCTACTTTGTGTTCTTGATAATTTCAAATTTGTGTGTGTATTATATATATATAATAACATAATCAACAAATCAACAATTTGGTTACAAATGTGCCGTTTCTTTACATCTCCGTGAACTATTTTCTCTCAATCCTGAAAAAAAAAAAATAAAAAAATCACAACCCCCTCCTTCCTCTTCCCCAGTTGTAAATTGGCTTGAAATTTAAATCCGTTGCCTCGGATACAGGCCCCTTGAGCTGGAAATTCTGAAACAAAGACAGGCGAAGAGCGCAAACGACAGAGGAGCGGCCCCTCCTCAGAAAACCGAAACAGATGCCCCAGGGTGCAACCTTGCCCTGCCATAAAAACAGCGGCATATGCCGCCCCTCTCACCAGGCTCATCATGGCGCTGCACTGCAGAGCACCCATAAAGGAAACACACACACTTATCTACAGACGCAAACGAGTTCCAGCTCCTAGGGCCTCAGCCTCGCCTTCGGGGCTAAAGGAGATATCTCGATTCCCCCCCAACAAAAGAATCAACTGGAGCTGTGCACGTGGCCTTGGCGCCCACAGATGGGTTTCAGCGGCATTATGCACTCCAGACGTGCAACAAATAGGAAAAAAGTGAGGGTTTTATTAAAAAATAATTGAATTAATCAAAGACTCTGTCGGCCTGCCAGACCAGCACAGCCTGTACAGAGTCACCTAACGGGTGCAAAGGTCAGCTCAGGCTTGATTGGCAATTTAAGTAGTTAGCAATTTGGACTTTCATTTGATGTTCAGCTCCTAGATTCATCTTTCCCATCGCCCTGGCCAAAGTCAATATTATGAGACCCCATGCAAGGCAGCAGAGGGCCATGCAGGAGATGCGTTTTTTTGAGTTTAACTAAGTACTAAACCAGAAATGGGTTTCCAGGAGGTCAAGCTCGGGTTTCTTTCCATTCCAAAGAGTAACATAATCAACAACCGACAACAAATCTGTGCCACGCAAACACACTCCACACACACATCCTGTTCATCCGTGTCATCTAAGCATCCTTGTCTTTGCGTCTGTGCTTGGGTCAAAAGGACGCTTAGGAAGAGTAAACACATTTCGGAAAGGTTCGGAGAGAAGTTCCGTCAGCGGCCGGAGCGTTAAACACTTGTTATCGCAGCAATTAGTCTTGTGCTAAAGCTTTCGCAATGCAACCTGTTACCCGAACCCCTCCCGCTGCGACTGCAAGTGTGTATATGTGTGTGTGTGTGTGTGTGTGTGTGTTCTGCTCTCTGGCCTCTGGGTCTAAATCGCATGGCCAGGCATTCTCATTGTGTTATAATCACTGCATCCTGTTTGTGACCCAGTGACATCATTTCCTGCTTCCTGTCTGATTAAAAAATGCAGAACATGCCGGCACTGGCCAAACGCTTTTCTCACGCATCTCTTTCTTTCTTCATTCTCCGTATTTGTACGGATCCCGAAAAGTTTCAGGAAACAAGCTCATAACAAACAAAAGGGGAGGGGGGAAGGGGGCATCAAATCAAGAATATTGATTTCATTTAGAGAATATTTTGAAATCTGGGCCGTGGAATGTGAAAACATCCTTGATAGGAGGATGCTAAACATTCATTAGACTTTGACACAGTCCGCAACACAAATGAACTTTTTCTGAACCTCAAACTGCACATTAATGCATTCAAATGCAATGCGAAAATGTACAATTTAAAACAAACGATTTCCAAAACACAGCTATCATGAGCCAGAAATACGGAAAAGTCATAGGCCCTGCGTCTGAACTTTCCCTTCACTAACGCTAGATGTCACTAAATTGCCCGTGAGGTTTGTACAGCAACACAAGCTGTTTTATTTAAAAAAAACATTCTGTTGTCTGCTTCTTATCACACTCTTCATGCGGTTGGCTTTTGTAACATGAAGTTAATTAAATATTTAACCGTGTAACAAAATATTTACTCTTCATTATTTACTCTCCTTTATTTACTCCCGTGTGACTTTCTTTCTTCTGAGGAACATAAAAGAAGATATTATGAAGATCTTAACTGTTTTTTGCCCATAGAAATAAAAAGTCAAAAGTATTCTGTATGGTTTTGGACCCCATTCTGTTTCATTCTATGGACAATAATAATGGCAACATTCTTCAAGATATGTTTAAATATGATGAGGTACACAATGGTACTCATAACACAATGAGAATGCATTCTGTAGTGAACCATCTGAGGTAAACCGAAACAAAACAATAAAACCTTACATAAAATACACCATTTCTGAAAGGTTCCCTGCATTTTATCATGTATGGCAGGAAGAATGTTTAAGTGCACTATATGTGTGCATGGGGCATGGGAATGCATTTTTCCCTAGATTTTGGGTCTGTTTATTTTGGGTGCAGATTTCTTGGTCTCCACCCTATGACAAGCCCGTTCTGTACGGGACATACAGTTCATGCGTGTTTTTGTTTTTTTGTTTTTTGGACATTTGACAGCTGGCTGGCTTTAACTATTTCAACCGTTCATCAGCATCACGTCAAACTAACACGAGCCAACGTAAGCAGCATGAAGATCTGAATGTCATGCATTTTTTTTTTAAATAATGAGCTTTGTCCAATTACAAAATAATTGTAGTGTAATTACATTGATTAAGTCAAACATTTAATCGGTTATGCTAATAAAACTTTCAGTAATTCGATCAACGGACAAAAATAGTATGGTTTCGGTAACGGCTAAAAAGAAGCACGCAAACAAACAGAAAGTACAACACATGCGCAATTCACACGACCCTCTTTCCATTCCGCATTTGTCATTCATTTAAGGTCAGCGGGGGCCTAGCGTGTCCGCGCCTAAGGTTGGAGAAAGTAAACAGGCTGTCCCGTGAAAGGTCCGTTCTCTGGAGCTCCCCCGTCTGCCTGAGCTATAGGGAGAGAAAGGCTTGTGCATCATGCAGACCTTTAAGGAGCTTACATGTGCTTGTATCTTATGATGCCAGCTAATACCTCTATTTATAGATAATCCTATTTTAACCAAAGAAGAGCCTAAGCTACACTACAAGGAAATGTCCAGGAGTGGCCAGGGGGCAGAGGGGTGTTTTGTTTATCAACCGAAATTGGACTAATTTGACCTTTTATACGAGAAAAAAATAGAAGCAAAAACAAATACAATATCGTCTGTGATCTAATAGTTTTGAAATCCTGTGATTCATTTACCTGCGAAAAAAAAAAAAAAGGCTTGCAAAAACAAAACAGCATGGGTTAGCTGATTAGAAACTATGCTTTCTGTTGACATCAGATATTAAATGAGTCACTAAATTACACTCTTAGACGTAAATCCCAAACAGGGTTAACAAAAGAACTGTGACACTCCTGAGAACACGAGTCTGCCCTGCCTGTTTTTCTTCATAGTTTGATGACCGTGTCATGTTGTTTTTCCCAATCTGGTCAGATATATATTAGGCAAAGAAACATTAATCTAATAAGACTCTGAATCTTCAGACAGACAACAGGTCAGTACGTAAATATTAGTTTTGCAAAGAGCATGACGCAATTCTAAAGACAAACAACACGTACTCGGAGTACTTTCTGAATTTATGGTACTGGTAACTTTATCATAATATCTAAATAATCAGAGCATGAGATGTGTGGTTAAAACTGTCAAAAGTGAGGCGCTGGATGCTACAGGTTTGTAGAAAGATCAGAAATGTATGAAAAATTGTTTACGTACTTATTGGAAAGGACTGAAATATGTCACGCTATCATAGATAGAGATTACAGACAAAGGAGATCTAAAATACAAGCCGATGCCATAGCTTAAAAGATCTTTAGGAAGAAACTAATCTGTCTCAGCAGTCATGATAGGATAAAACTGAATGGAGATTTCTGAAGGATGTAACAATTTCTGGTGGCACTGCAAAATGCATTTAATATTTGACTAGACTACTGTATTTAAAACAAAAATGTAATTTGGACATTCATCTTGATATCTTTATTACATTACATTATATTATCATGGCTCAGAGATCATGAGTTATACCCTGTGATAGATAAATAGATGTTACAATATTTTCTCGTATATTGTGTCCCATTATAATATAAGAATCATTATATATTCCAGTGAAGACTTCATACGAGGTGAAATCTGCTTCCTTGTATGTACATTCAGCAGTGTTTTCGGTATCAAGTAACATTCTTAGAAGGCCTGATGCAATACTCTCAGTACGTACCGTTCTAGTATCACCGCTTGAAACGCTTGTTTCAAGTTGCATCAGCCGAGCAGAGTTTAAGCGACAGATTCTCTGACCAATGATCGTGGGAGTACTCTGTTGACTGACGTTTGGCTAGCCTATGAAATGAAACAACCTCTCACGTTTTTTCCTGATTCGTGAGCCAATCAGACAGATATGCGCTTATAGAGACGCAGCGAGTTAATTTGATTGGTTAAAAAATAAAACGCCCCGCCCTATCTAAGCCGTGATTGGCCGGGATTTTGAGCAAGGTCAGATACGCCCATAGACACCGTCGCATATAGTCTGCCTCAAAGCAGCCTACATTTCATCATCCGCTGAGGAGGAAAAGCAGCACGGTTGTCTAGGGTGCGCGCAAACAACGGTTGAAAGGCTATTTCTTCCGACTGTAAAGTGTAGCGTGATTGGCTGGGTAGAGGTTTGTTGGTAAACAGCAAGCTGGCCGGTGAGCTAGCAACAGCTTTTGTGTTTTATTTTAGCCGATAGAGCCGAAGAGGCCAAGATGGAGTTTTAAGGCAATAATGCGGTAACTGCACGGCATCGGCATGCACCAGGCAAAGAAAAGCGATTTGCGGGACTTCACCATCACAACTGCCAAGCAGTTGGGCTCTGATACCGTCCGCGGTATAGCCGTGAGCCAACCGATACCTCTCCTGCTTGATAGGAGGAAGCTAACGCTAGCCAGTTAGCCTGTGGGCCCATTCATTTAGCGCAAAGCAGCTGTTACATAAAAGCGTAAACTACTACCCTTTCTATCCTCATACCATTCCTGTAAAGATGAAACCTCAAGACATCGTAGCTGGGAAATCCAGTCTGTGGATCTTTGGGTACGGCTCTTTGGTTTGGAAACCAGACTTCAAGTTCAAGAGGAGCAAGATCGGCTTTATCAAGGGGTACAAGAGACGCTTCTGGCACGGGGACAATTTTCATCGTGGAGATGATGAGATGGTGAGTTTCTTTAGTTATTCAAATTTACAGTTTACTTAAAAACGTATAACCATATAGCTACAGAGCCTCCTGTATTGAAACTCATTGACCTTTGCGTATTTCCATGACAGCCCGGAAGAGTGGTGACGCTCATCGAAGAGGATGACGTAAGTGGAACTTCCCTTTTTAGAGGAACAACACTATTAATAAACAACCGAGAAATACCCTTTTTTGCGTTGTTTCAAACCTGTGCTAAATCATTTCCGCTAAAGACATAAAGTCGAATAACAGCCAGTCTCCTTTTACTGTCATTGATTAAAAACGAAAGCAGATAGTGACTAACGCTGGCATTCTAAAAAAATCTTTTATTTCTGCTGGAAGAATGTAGTTTGGGTTTGGAACAACATGAGATTTTAGCTAATTACTGTCTCTTTAAATACGGGTTCCCCTCACTGTATGTGACTAACCTTGTGTTTTCGTATGCAGGCGAGCACTTGGGGTGTTGCCTTCGAAGTGACTGGCTCTCAGGTCGAAGAGTCTCTGAAGTATCTGAACGTAAGGGAGGCGGTTAGAGGCGGCTACCTGACCCAGGTCGTAGAGTTCTTCCCGCAGGGCACAAACCAGTCACCTGTCCAGGCTCTGGTTTACATTGCCACACCTGACAACCCTATTTACCTGGGCCCTGCCAGCACGGAGGAAATTGCCGCTCAGATCGCTGTGTGCAAGGGGAAGTCGGGCCACAACATCGAGTACCTGCTTCGCCTGGCGGAGTTCATGAGAGTCAGCTGCCCTGATGTGGACGACGCTCACCTGTTCTCCATCGAGGCAGCTGTTCTCGCCACTATTAGACCCATATTGTTAGCAGGCTAGACACCTGTAGCTTCTGTAAAACATTAGGTCAACATTTAGTCCAAACACTATTAAGGTCTTAGCATTAAGTGATTGTTGCCGTCCTTGAGGTGGATTGTGATTCTTAGTGGCTATTCAAATATTTCATTCTCCCTATACTAAGCTATTAAAACTTACTGTACGACAGTAAAGATACTGTATTAATGGAACACTGCATTTAAGGCTGTTTATGTTGTTATTCTATAGTGTGACCATGCATACTGTCAGTTCTCATTGTCTTGTGCTTTTGACCCAACTGTACGGTGCTGTAGTGCAAAGGCATGCTTGTGAGACGATGTATTGCCAAAGTTTGTCCAGTTCTAAAGCTGCATTTTTGTTTTAAATGTGGATATGAAATCTTAATACACTTCCATTTTTAATTTGCACTGAAGCAAAAAACTGTTAAGCCATTACAATGGTTTTCCTTTTGCACATTAAAGCCTTCAGAGAACCAGGAACCTGATTGTCAAGTGTGTGTTTGGTGTGAAATGGTTTTCTGTGTTGAACATGTAAGAGAACAAAATAGCGACTAAAGAAGACTAAATAGGGACTAAATTGAACTCAAGTAGATTTGCATTTTAAAAACAGGCTGAAAGTCTTGTAACAATGCATAGTCAAAACCATGTGAATGTTTCAAATCATTAAATCAATGTTTATTTAGTTTTTTTCTCCAAGTTAGTAAAAGGACCATTTGGGTTTTTCTCTTCAGGTATTTACACTGACCTATAAAAATAGACAAGCAATTGCAGGAAAATGGAGAACTTTGAAAGGGACCATACCCTTGAAGTATTTACATACATAGAACATTTATCATAACATTTAAAGACAAAAATAAACCCAGAAATAGCCTTCCTCAAAACCACAGCCATATGTCACAGATGCAACAAAATGAAGGACTTTTATCATGTTATTTAAAAATAAAACGGCTTTGATACAATTTACAACTAGCACGGATCATCATAAATTACCAAGTTTTAACTTAAGCTATGATACATTTCACATCGAAGTCACAATCTGAGCAGTGACATGTTTTTCAAGCAGCACTCACTTCAGACATTTTTTCATTGCATTTACTTCAAAAAACATTGATTTTTATTTTTTTTGTATTCTTCCCAGGAGAAAAAATATATTAGTATTTAAGCCAAAATCTTTGAATTTGCAGCAAATAAACATAGAAAGAAGGCCATTCGGTATTTTAATTGAACAAATGTCAACAAGTCTGTCCTACAAAAATAAGAGCGATTTTACAAAAGCAGTCTTATCTGTTCCTATGTGTTCAAGGTAAAGACGTTGTTTGAGAGGGTGTTCGATAATCAACATTCCTCCCCCGTTCTCATTTCCACTCATCTCTGCTCAGAATGATGCCGAACATCCCATGATCAGTGCCAGAAGATGAAGAAAACTCTTTGATCTTTCATTTGGCCTTGTTGCACTTTGCTTACTTGGTCATCAGAAAACATAAAACAGCTGTCACTGGAATAAACTCTTGTCGGCCTTTACCATGGCTATTTTCTATAAGAATGACTTAAATGTCATATTCAGAAGATTCAAATTCTCAATGGAAGAGTGACTTGTTTTTGCTTTCAGGAAAGTGCGCAACCTCCTGTTCCTGCTCACCAGCTACCGAAATGGATGCTAAATTGGGGTGGCCATCAGGTTGGGTTTCGGTGACAGTAGGACTTGTGGTGTGATGATGGCTCTACATTGTAAGCGCGAGAATTGCCAACCTGGGACTGAAAATGCACCGGCCATGCTACAGTCGAAAGCGCATGTTCGCAAGCTGCTACCGCCCACTGTGGTTGCTGGGTCCTTTACCTCTCTTAGTAGGGTTGTGTTGGCTTTGTGAACTGCCATGTGCTAAAGTCTGCGAGTTGGTGGCCACAGCGCTTCCTTTAGCCTGGGGGGAGGAGGTGCCAGCTGGAACAAAGGCAGGTGTGGTTGAAGACCGAATGAGAGCCGGTTGTAAGGAGCCAGTAGCTGGAATACCTGGAAGAGGATTGATTAACAATGGATGAACTGTTATAGACCTTTTCACCAGAAGTCCTGCCAGTCAAAGTCGAATCTGTTACCTTTGGACACACTGTAGCCATAGGCGGCGTATGCAGCTGCAGACGCCGCTGCCGCCCCGGCCATCGCCCCCGCCATGGCTGCAGCGCTGCCCGCGGTAGACTTCCGTCCTCTTCCCTTCCTTACAGAAGACGACTTCCCGGCTCCTCCAGAGCCTTTGGGTCGTCCTCGACTCCGACCGGACCTTCCTCTGCCTGGACTTGATATATCTTGGGAGGAGACACCTGAGAAAGAGTCATGTGATTAAATGGGTTTAGTGCCAAAATAATTTACTAACCATCATGTCATATAAGATGTTCATGTCTTTCTTCAGTCGAAAAGAAATCAAGATTTTTGAGGAAAATGCTTCAGGATTTATAGTGGACTTCAATGGTAATTTATGTTTTTTAGAAAATGATCGCCCTTTAAAGCTGCAATGAAACTGAATTTGGACCTTCAACCCATTGAAATCTACTATATAGGGGAAAATCCTGGAGTGTTTTCATCAAAAACCTTAACTTTTTTTTTTTGACTGAGGAAAGAAAAACATGAAAATCTTGGATGACATGGGGATGAGAAAATCATCAGAATTTTTTTTATTATGTAAGTGAACTACTCTTTTTAATCGCTTCTAAAAATTCAGTTTTCAATCACATGTAAAATTGAAAATGTAACATTTCACAATAATACTATTTTTCCTATATTTTTGATCAAATAAAGGCAGCTTTGGTGAGCATAAAAGACTTCTTAAGACTTCTTAATAAAGATACAAATCCTCAAACTACGTTTTTAAGGATCTACATCTATTTAACAGATTATGCTGCAAGCCAAATAATTCAATATGCTTCTTCTCAATTGTTGGAGTGTGCCATTTTTCCTCTAATCCATAGTTTATTATGAGGTTGTGTGCCAAGGCTCTCTGAGCCACTGCGGCCCAGACTTACATACACCACGTCTCCTTCATAGCCACAGTTCTGCTCGCATTTCACAGGCAAGCTCAATCCCACAAACCTCTGCGCTCTCAGCTTTATGGCCTAGACTGCAACACTGATTATTAGCACTGCTCATCTCTCAACAGGAAGGAGTCCAGATCTGTGCTAAATGCGACTATATTCAGGGATTTGAAAACAGTGAGCCTCAACAAATACATATAAGACCAGAGAAGCAAGAAGTTTTAGCCAATGTATCTTTAGATTGAAAAAAAATCTAATTGTAGGTGACAATTTGTTTTCTTCAACTTGAGACTGAATGTAACTAAAAAACAAACAAGAATTGAAACAAGGGCACCCACCATTCATGGTGTCGGACACAGAGCCGGCGATGGAAGCGGGTGAGTTGGTGGCGCGGGACTGTGGAGCAGAAGAGACAGGTTCGTCCACAATTACCAGCATATCGCTGCTGCTTTCGTCTGCAGGAATGGAGCTGGGCTGGAGCTCACTGCTCAACGAGATCTGCAGGGACACACAGTTCTGGGAGTGAGACAGGGACAGAGGGACAGCACCACAAAGGAAAGACAGCAGGACCAGAAGATGGATGAGGAGGAGGAAGAGCGGCGTGAGATCAATGTAGCAAATAAATGAGAGGATGTGTGTTGACAATGGCATAATAGCTTTATAGAAATCATCTATTCTTCTGGAAAGTTCTCACATGATTGTTTTGTGGACTCATCAGCTAAATAAATGTCATTACAGGAACAGCACTGTACAACAATTCTTCCTGACACCATGACCTCTGCAATTCAATAGACATGATCAGGATAGCCCGTTTCGATCCAGTCCAGGAAGTGCATACTAGTAGTCTTTTATACATTCTTACCTCACTGAAAGGGCTAGGCATGGCAGAGTCCATGTCCACACTGATAAACGAGTCTTCTCCATCTGCCGACAGATTGGAGTTGTCTGCAGACGGGACAAAAGGGATGACCACATTCACACCTTCCTTCTTCCTCTTAGTGTCTGGGTCATCTTCCTTCCTCTTCTTTAAAATGAGAGGGATGCATGAAAACAGGACAGTTGGACAAGGATGGTTATTTTTTTGATGTTCACATTTAAAATATTTTGTTAGAATTTCTAGATGGACTTCGACATAAAGCACCTTATAGAAAATCTTCATAAAAGTGTTGTGATGAATACAATTCAGTACTTTTTAGTACTAATAGTCAATATTAATTTTTGAGTTTTATTTCTATACTATTATAATATTTACATTTGGATAAGTTTTCATTTTTTAGTTTTATTTAATGTCAAGTCTAAGTTTTTAAGTAATTCTGATTTGTGCTTTTGTCACTTTTGGTAGATTTTTTTAATAGTTTGATTTATCATTATTTTGTCTTCATTTCAAGTTATTTTACTTGTTTACTTGTTAAGTTTTTCATCTTACATTTAGAATTATTTTTTATTTAAAATGGTTTTCACTTAAAAATTTCGAATAGTTTAAATTGTTTGAATTTTTAGTTGCAGAAAGAAGCATTTACCCTTTCTGCATACTTCTCCCTCTTCCTCTTCCGCTCTTTCACCTTACTGCTCTCTTCCAGCTGCCGTTTCTCTTCCTGCCGTAAACGCACTGCCCGGAAACACAACAAATCCGTCCAATCAGATCCGAGCAATTAATTCATTTATTAACTCATTTAGATTACACATATGTATTTATTATCATAAACACAGTGGTAACTCACATTTTTTCTCCAGCTCCTCATCATCCAGCAGCAAGCTGACCACCTCTTTGGGCTTCAGGGTGTCAGGTTTAAAATTTCCTCCCGATATTACCATCCTCTGAATCTAAAGTGCAGATCCCACAGCCGAAAGTCATTATTGAGACAGAGAATAAATAAATCAAATCAGTAAGAGCAGAAAGAAGCAAAAATTGGATTCTTGGAAACATACGTTGACTATAATGATGTGTTGATACAGACTTCCCGGACTACACGTTTATGCACATATGCAATTACAGTATAATTAGTTGTAATTAGAGCTAAAACCATGGGCTAAATATTCCTTTAACCCCCTTGTCACTGTGAAGACTCTTCTGAGGTTTGACATTTAGATAAATATAGCTATGTAACTTAAGCTGACTGATGTAAGCTATCAGAAGAAAAAGGGGCAATTTGTCTAACCATTGCAGAATTAGCTGAATTAAAAGGAGAACATATTACATTATATTTTGTGTAATTTTCTGGCCTGAGGAAGGCATTCGATACCGTGTACTAACCTCACTCTTTTCTTTGGCTCTCTGTAAGATGCGTTCCTCAATTGTCCCTTTGCATATAAGCCGATAGACTGTGACCTGCTTGGTTTGTCCAAGTCTGTGGGCTCGATCCATGGCCTGCTGGTCAACTGTGGGGTTCCAGTCACTGTCATAGAAGATCACCTGGAGAGAGAGGAAAAGACTAAATTGGTCACATGAACTTATCTCCTCTTTTGAACTCATTCCTATTCATGGCTATTCCACAGATACTTTTAGTTCTTGCACATATAATCCATACCTGCTTACCATGCTGTTTAAGGTTCACAGGCATTCACAAATCAATTCACAAGCCATCTAATGCTTACTATACACTAAAAAAAATCAATTGCTGGATCTGGCAAGCTCTTATTTGATTGGCTGACCCAATTCAACATCTTTAAGTAAGTTAATGAAGTCATATTAATGAAGTACTGAGCTGATACAGTGAGCATAGTTTTATGTTGTAGTCATAGTCAAAAATATATAAATTAATTAGCCAATATGTTATGTCATATTCATGTTACTCTAATACATTATTAAAATTAGATGCCATTTTAGTGTGACAAAATCATTTAAAGAATTTTTTTTTTACATTTTATCTATTTATATTTCATATATTAATTTAATCATTGCTGTCAACATTTAACAAAAAACAACTTGTGAGAACTGTCCTTTTTGTTCTGACAAAGAGCTTCAGTTTAAAGGTGAACATTTACTGTTTATTCACTATAATATTTTTTTATTCCATTAGGTCAAAGTTAACATGCTATTTTAATAAATTAATTTCATGCAATCATTTTCCAAACATTTTAATACTTTAAGTATTCTATACATATTATATATATATATATATATATATATATATATATATATATATATATATATATATATATATATATATATATATATATATATATATATATATAATATATATATATATATATATATATATATATATATATATATATATATATATATATATATATATATATATATATATATATATATATATATATATATATATATATTATATATATATATATATATATTTTATTATTTATTTATATTATATCTAATATTTTGATTAGCCTACCCCCAAACAAAACAAACTGGTTGATCACGTTACATGCTGACCGTTTGGTCGAAGCTTCAAAGTGTTCGTGTTAGGGTCAACGAGTTCAGCAGCTATTATTACATGAGTGCTAAATGTCTTTGAGCTCATACAATATTAGAGACCGTTCTCATGGCCTCTGGTGGGGGGAGGGCGATCTGGTAATCATGATGTGCTGATGGGCAACGGCCTCACCGTGTCTGCAGCTGTCAGGTTGATCCCCAGGCCTCCGGCTCTGGTACTGAGGAGGAAGACAAAAATATCCGTCCTGCAAAGGGAGGGGAGACCAGAACAGTGAGAGAAAGCAAATAAAGCAGAGGCAGATCGTGCTCTTTAAGGGGCCTGCCCAACCGCCCAGGATTTACACAGAGAGACGTTTCAATATACAGCACACTCCTCTAGAAAATAAAAACCAGAGCCCACAGCACCCACAGAGAGCTGAGCTAATGCAAACCAGACTGTGAGGAAGGGTGGGGAAAGAGAAGAGAGCGAAAAACCCTGACAGCACCGCCAGGGATGAGGAATTTACGCTTGGTGACATTTTGGGAAAACAAGCCCCAATTAGGTTTAAGAAGAGACTGGTGCTTACAGACATGAGCGTCTCCTTTTCAAACCTTAAAGTCGGTCAGCTGAAAACTAGCTGTGAAAACTCACCGGCTCGGGAAGTCAGCCACCATGTCCCGCCGCTCCGAAATCTTGGATGAGCCATCCAGTCTCATGTAAGTATGCTTGCGGTACACCATGTACTCCTGCAGGATAGTTGAAAAACATTTCAAGTAAGAAAATGGAAACCCATGCAGGCAAACGAGTCAGCGATATGAAACTGGTGCGTCTATTTCACTTTAATCCTCTCCAAAAATCTGCAGGGCTGGTTTTCACTAATGTTCCCCTTAACACACTGCCACAGATCCTCATTAGCATTGCAGAGTCTTCTCAGATGACCTCCCACTCTCCTCCGCCACCCAGAGTGAAGTCTTGACTCCATCGGGCCTACCACTCCACTGGATGGCCTCCCAAAAGCACATCTGGACCGCATGAACAGAGCATTAGCACTCTCTTTGACATTAAATGTCTTTGATTAGGACTTTGTTCCAGCCTGAAGTAACATTAGATCACAAATCCCAAGCTTCTCTGCAGCTGTAAGTAACAAACGAGACCATCTTAAACACCATTACACCGCTGAGAATATAAACCCAGGTTAGCAGAATGTCGAACATAACATGATTTAGCCTGAGACTTAGGAACAAAGCCCGGAATATGCTTGAAAAGATCTCAAGTGGGAGCTGAGCTATTGAGTACATAATAAATAAATAATACAACAAAAAAAACCTTGACCAAAACACTCAAGGGATCTGATTGGAGAGACACAATATCTAAGAAGGCAAGACTTGACAATCTGCAGCTTCTGCAGAGAATACATTGATGCACAGGTTTTCAAACTGGGCTCCAGCAAAAAAGTTGGTGGGGCTGTCAAAGTTAACATGTTTATCTAAAGGGATACTCCACCCTAAAATGAAAACTGAGTCATTAATCCCTTACCCCCACACAGAGCCGGTAATTAACAATGTTCAAATACTTTGTTACTTTACTTAAGTAGATTTTTAGACTGTTATTTGTACTTTACTTCACAATTTATTCTTCGGACTACTTTTTACTTTTACCCTTTACATTTTTACAGAAATATTTGTACTTTCTACTTCTTATATTTCATCTTACGCTTTCAGGCTTGTTCCTTTAGTTTAGTTGGATCACCATTCGATAATAAATCTATAATAAATCATGAATCTGAATACTGCAAAGTTATAGCAGTAATTTAACAGATAAACGTTATAAACATTGTTTTGTAATATGTTTAGAGAGGGCAAATAATAAGACAACCTTTACAAAAACTTTACACATTACACTTTGATTTGAACAAAAGCAGTTAATTCTTGTCATTATTTTTATTTTCTTTGCGTATAAAATAAGTATTCTCATCACTTTATTACACTGACGGTGGATGGAGTATTTTCTCCTCTCGTTTTCATCTAAAATGTCTTAAATTGTGTTCCAAAGCTTTCACGAGTTTGCAACGACATGGGGGTAAGTGATGATTAATGACAACATTTTTATTTTGGGGTGGAGTAATCCCATTAAAATGTAAATTTGTTTAATGCAAGGTTTTTAAAAAAAGTTATCAGTAAAACATTATAGTAAATATTTTAATTATATTATATTTATTTTTTTTGTGACAATGAATTAATTTTGTAACTTGTTTTTATAAAATCCCACACACAACATAAAGGCCTTTATAATTGAAAATATATAGCTTCCTTTATATTTTGGGACAGAGCTCCTAGCTCCAAAAACATATTATACACATTACAAAATTAGTGTATATATATATTATATATAGTGACATATTTCTATCCAAACATCTGGAAATTGCGGATTATATATTATCCATCACAAATTGTAGGGGTTGAAAAATAAGATAAATTTGTGATGCCAGCTAAAAATAAAAGTCATTTCAGAGGCAGGGAAAGAATGTAAATCCAAATATTTACATTTTCTGAATTACGTGCATTGATGAATCGTTCACAATAAAACCAGGAATGTATATCAAAAAAGGAAACAGGATCAATCAAGATTTTCATGTTAAAATATAAGGTGTATAAGGACATGTCTACGCCAAAACTAATGGCCAAGCAAAGCCAAAGGCTGATGCCATGTTTTTCCATCCTTTACTTTTGTCTATAGACCAACTACTTCACAAATAAAGGAAGTCAAATCTACGCAATCAGACTTTAAAGAGACTGCCATGGAAAAGGCTAAAGCCAAAATGAATCGGAAGGAATTCCTATTGACTCTAAGGAGGTGTTTCTAGACTACGAGTGCTGTTGTGTAGGACTATAAGCAGCCTGTGTTGACAATGTTATTGGAGGCTTCTACTTTTAGCTCCATGTTTGGCTTGCTGCTGAACATGTGGCAAACAACTGTGTGCCTCTGGAAAAAGTGATTGTTTCCTTCAGTTCTCTTCAGCTTTTGTCCAGCTTTAACAATATGAAGCTATTTAACAGCAAACATTCCCTTCACAATGCTTGAGATTTAGCCATCTCTCCCTTTGTGGGATTAACACTCGAAGTACATCGAACGTGTAAACAAAAACACGTACAGCGTGACCTCTATTATCTACAATCGCTTCAGTACGGACAGGTTTCTGTAGACATGTAGGAAAGGTTGAAGGTTAAAGGAAAAAACATCTCACGATGACATGACGTAGTTACCTAATGTTCACAGGCCACAGAGCTGTCAGTCACTGGCTGTGAGAAGTTCCTGGAAGCACTCACCTCTAAAAGGTCTATCATGCGGGTCATCTGAGAGTAGATGAGAACTCGGTGGCCCTGAGACTTCAGTCGAGTCAGCAGCAGGTCTAGAGTGTGAAGCTTCCCGCTGTCTGTGATCAGAGTCTCTTTGTCTGAAGAACAAAGAGGAGAAAAATATTTCAAAACACTGAAAAACGGTAAATAATGCGTCAGCTCACAAGATCAAAACTGTATCCCACACTGTCAGAATGGAGCTGATTAGACAAATCAAAGCAATATAATGAATAAGCTTGTCGAGTGACAGCAATTTCCCCTCCATGCTCAACCATTCCATAATCACTCCGCTCCAGCTCCACTCCGGGTTTTCCATTTCCTGCACCTCACTTACCGATGACAGAAACCCCACGCACAGAAGTAAAATTTGTTACAGATTCGCTGTAGAGTTCTTTCGTTATGTTTGTTTTATGATATCATGAACAATTCAGCACAAAAGTGAAACGCTCTCTCAAGTGGAAAGAAATATTACTTCTGCTTTACGAAAGACCAAAATAAGGCAAAAAAATAACATACTACACTCAAAATGACAGAGGTGGGGTTTTTTTTACTTATTTTTTGGGATATATGACATTGGTAGCATATCAGTTACAGACTACATGAGGTTTTTTTTCTACCTTTTTTGAGCATTTTTACATTTTAACTAACATTAATCTTACAAAAAATACATGACTGATAATGTTCAACGTAAAGTTTAAGTTTTTAATAGTTACATTTCCATAATGTGCATTATAATGTGATGAACAAATATATATGTGTGTAGTTTTAAGGGTTTTTCTTTTTTAAAAGACAAACCAATAATATGAGCTTATCAATATCTAGCATTTTAATGTTTTTGTTTATTTTCATCTAAATTATTTTCTAAGGTAACCCACATTATCGTATAAATGCTAATGAAGTTGTATATTATTATTAGCATTATTTTCAATTTAAGGCGGTCATAATATTATGCATATGTTATCAGTTATGCAAGACACACATTTGATTGACGTTCACAGACCAGAACATTTTGTGGCAGTGGTCTGTCAGTGCTGTCACCCCAACAGTGCTTACAAAAGAGGAAGCACGGGCTTCCCATTGTTGACTGGTGCGACCCTTGACTCTAGGGTCAGCTCATGGGGGGGAAGTTAAATGACCCTGCTAGTCATGGGCACTCAGAAAGTGATTATACACACAAAATGAGCCGGCTGCCAGAGCAATCTAGAGATCCCCAGAGACAGTTTGAGGCCTGCTGGCTGAGCCTTAGACAGTACAAAAAGCATGTCAAACACACGGCCAGCATGACCATGTTGCTGTTACCACATCATGTCCATGCTAATGTGAACCATAGCTGAACCCTGACTCAACACCCCGTGACCCTGAAAAGGGCATGTGTGTAACCTTTTCAATGAGTGGTGGAGAATGGCTTAAATTAACCCATACACTCAAGAATCTCATACTCACCGTGTTGATGATCCACAAGATAATGACCACATGGATCTAATTTACTCCACCCAAGATTAACATTTTCTCTAAGACATCAGGCCTTTGGGCCATATTTGGCCTAAGAGGTATTTTCCAATGACCCCTCAGGTTTTAATGATCCAAAAGTAAGAAGCCTGAATTCTCATAAACATTGAAACGGTTATATTCAGCTACACTGAATTAGATGTAAAATTAGATGGCAATTTCTGTTTGAAAGCTTCAGAGCAAATCATCTAATTTACAAGCAAATCACACAAAATGACACTTGAATTCTCATTATCATCCAGCTTTAAAAAGTCTAGATTTTACGAAATGATCTAAACAACTTAGGCATGTTTACAAGTTCTTGATTTACTAATCATGAAAAAACTGCACATCCATTAGCTTTCTATAGAGTTTCAATGCAGATGTCTTAAATCTCCTTGGAATAATAAAAAAATAATAGCTAAAAATAAATCAACTTCAGTGCGATTCATAGCTTCATTAAAACCTTTCTGTTGACGTTAATATTTAAAATATACAGAAAAAAAATAAAACGGTTAATTTGTAAAATTTAAACTTAAATTAAATAATTTAATAAATGATTGATCAATTATTCAGTAAAAAATAAATTAATTAAATAATAATAATAATAATAATAATAATAATATCCTGTTTTGGAAAAGCAGAATGTTCAGGTTTCTTTGACGCGTAGAAAATAAAAGTATTAACTTTAAAAAAAAAAAGTTCTGCCCCCAAACTTTTTAATGGTAGTGTACATACCTTAAATTGCTCTAGTGTTTCGCAGTGCCTTGCACATTCAATAAAGATCTACTAGAACTGATTATACACTATACAATGATTATATAGTACGCTACATAATGAATATATACTATACTATTTTCAGACCACTAAAGACTGCTTGAAGGATCAAATTTTTCAACGAGAGATTGCCTGCTGAAATGCATGTACAAGTTTAACAACCATATCCCACAGTGTTAATGGATTCTTTAGCAAAAAGCATAGGTTTCAGGTTCCCGACTGAGAGAAAGACGGTTTCATGAAGAAAGAAGGGTCTCCCATACACTTTCCCTATAAAGCACTAATCTAATGGGCCCGGCGTCAGAGGGATGAAGCAAAGAGCTGCCAGATCCCACTTTATGAAGCCCCTGAAAGACTGTGGGATGAAGATGGTGGTCTAAGGGGATGATGTGACCCGTTGGTACCCACAACTCAACGGCACCGGCACCACAGAGTCTCCTCTGGTGTTTCCATTCCCGTCTTATCAAATCCCCCCACACGTCCTATTTCACAAGTCTGCAATTAGTTAGACACATGCTACTTCATCTAAAACCAGCTCTTAGACATGCTTATCGAACACAACTAATCTCATAGAAAAACATTTTCAAGGGAAACTAACAAGGGTGACTTCATCATTTAGATTCCACGTTAACAGATTTAAGAGTGGATTATGTTGGAATGAAAGTTCAATCGAGGACTGCTTTGTGTATTTTCAGGATACCTTCCAACTGCAAAACAGGGTGAACAAAGATACCAAGCATTGTGCCATCAGACATCAATATGGTTACTGCTATCAATTCAACCCACCTGCTGGTGGAAACCCCTCAAGAGTGCCCTTCCAGGAGCCTCGGCTCTAATCCGATCCCTCTTGTCCAGAATTCAGGTCTGACCCGAGGGTGAACCAATTTAAAAATCTGTCACAGAGCCCTGGACGAGCTCATTAACCCCCCTGCCTACTTAACTGCCTTTCCGCTGCCTGCTAATTTCATTAAAACGATCTCAGCTTTAAGGCCGCTTCTTTTGGAAAAAGGCACAGAGGGTGTCAACACAAGTTTTACTTGCTATAAAATTTGCTTTAGTGTTTACCGATGGCCAGTACAAGCACTAGTCAACATCTAAACCTGAGCACAGGGCTAAAGGGTGACGCAGGTGCTCAACACAAACAATATTTGCTTTGCCACTCTATTAATTGGCAAAACTTTGCAGAAGTCACAGTGATTACTGCACCTTAAAAACAGGGCAGAGTTGCACAAATAACTTATGCAATCACCGTTTAGAAGGGCATGAGCTCAGATTTGAAATGTGTTATAATTTCAAAGTAAGGTGTAATTCACTTGAAATTAAAATTCGGTCATCATTTACTCATCCTGATTTTTGTTTTGAGTAACCTTCTAATGGGAAACAAAAGATTTTATTTGTCCATATAATGAGTCAGTGTGGTTGTAAACAACATCATGTGAACTACGCCTTTAAAAGTATAGTTCACCCAAAAATGTAAGTTCTGTCATTAACTTCTCATGGTCATGTCATTGCAAACCCGTAAGACCTATTTTCATAATCGAAACTCAAAAAAAATTTTTTTTTATGAAATCCGAAAGCTTTCTGACACTGAATGACAGCAATGCAACAAAAGTTTTATGGCCCAAAAAGGGAGTAAGGGCATCTTTAAAATACTCCATGTGACATCATTGGTTCAACCTTAATGTTATTAAGCATGTTCTTTGTGCACAAAAAGTATCCTCGTAGCTTGATAACATTACAGTTCAACAACTGACGTTACATGGACTATTTTAAGATATAATTCATATATAGATAATACAGATATAGTAATGATCATATGAAAAGTGACACATGTGCCACACACAATGTTTACAGAGTCTTGCATCAGTCCAGCGACCACAGATCTTGCTGGGACGGGAGGTGAAACGAGCAAGTGAGGGAGACTGTCATTAAGCTGTCGTACATCGATTATACTCACCAGATACCGTCTGGGATCTGAGCACTGCCCCAAACACAAAGGCAAAACCACATTTTGAATTTCACACAAAAGGGAGAGGCAAAGCAGACTAAAACCAAGCAAAACGCTCCCTCTGTAGGCCAGAAGGAGACCTGCATCAGGGAAGCAACTCGTTTCACGAAAGGTCAACAAGACTTCTTGTAGCCTTTGACCTGCAAAAGCAAAATAAGCGGTGGTCTTGAGAACATATTGAGCAGTGGCGCTCATGGGAAATCAGGGTTCGAGTCTGTTCCTGACTATATTCCCATAATGTGCCCTGCTACTAACCAATAAATGTAGCATTAGACAATATTATTAACTATTCTATTCAATGTTTGATAGCATGAATATGCTCTTGTTTTTTTTTGTTTTTTTAAATAACGTATTTAGGTCTATAGATATATATTACTTTCTAATATACAAATCTTGTGGGTAATCTTGCCAAACACCTTCGTGAAGTCTGGCTGTTTTTCATAGTCAGAAAGGCGGGGTGAGGGAGCAGATCACAAACAATTATGCAGTCACTGTTGTTTGGGCCCCAAATCAAAAAGGCCAGGAATATTTCCGGCCATTTTGCTGGAGTGCAGAGATTCTTTGAAAGAACAGGAAGGGAAAGCAGAGTTTCCCACAGGCTGTCTGTGAGCTGAGCTCTGCAGCATTCTCACTCTCTCTCCTTCAAAACAACAGCTCAAAGCAGCAGTCGAATTACAACAATGTGCAGAGCTATTGTAAGAGAAAGCCTGTCCTCCTGTGGCCTGCCCCCAATTATTGTGACACGAAAGGTACAGCAGTTAGTGCACTAACATTTTCATGTGTGCAAACTGCCTGGTGGATGAATGTTTTTGCACTACAAAGAGGGCAAAAGTGAACATGTCCACATTTGTTTCAGGTATAAACGGATCTATAACTAACGGGTAAAAAAAATCCTCAATTAATTCTTCTATTATTACTGTTTTTAACTAAATATATGACATAATGTGATCATCCCGATTTATAGGATTTTATTATATTATTTTAAAGGCTATACAACATAATTATCTGTAATGATATAATTCATGCAATCAAGTGTTTCATCCTGATACTAGGGAAACAAATCCTATCATTTAAAAGGCATTTATATAGTTTCTTGTAAACACCCAACATACACTTTATTAATCAAATTAATTAAAATTAATAAATATGCCTAAAGTATGTGTATTTAATTAACAGTTAAAGTACTGTATTTAATTTAGATTTTTTTTTTTTAATCTCAGTATCTATATTTTAAATGTTTATCAATTTATTTTATGCTTATTTTCAATTATTTATCTTCCCTCCCCATTTATGAACACCTGACCTATACAACTTTTCTATATGTAATTTTATTATTCGCATCATACGTTAAAGATTTACAAATGGAACCTCAATCTGATTTTGATTGTGTTTAAAATTAATTATAAAAAATAACAATGATAATTATAAAGGAAATAACTCATAATAAATGAAAAAAAAATATGTGAATATGTGAGTATATATATATATATATATATATATATATATATATATATATATATATATATATATATATACACACACACACACACACACACACACACACACACACACACACACACACACACACACACACACACACACATACATATCAAGTCATTGCTCATAAACCCTCCATCAGCCTCTATATGGAGATGTAGGCTTTCAATTGCCTGAGCCAGTGGTGGGACCGCCAGCATACTTCAATGACTCTTACCCAGCCTTGTGTCATTTCCTTCCCTGGGTACAGTATGACTCTGAGAAAATGGGAAAAGTGCGCTCTGAAACACCTTAAGCCTGTGAATGAACATTCGCAGTGATACACACACATACACATTCAAAGCGCTTACCTAACGCTGTGCAGAAACAATGTCCAATAGTCCAACTTCCTTGCTTTGTCCCCCCTCCCAACTTCACAAGCACTCCCAGACCTCTTTCTCTTTCCCAGTCTGCTCCCAGCAATTACACTGGAACGCGCACACAAACACACGCCTGCGCGCAAATCACACAACAGGCTGATGCAAAAATCAGTCTTATCTGCAAATGAAGTCTTAATTATCGCCTGGCACTACTCCTATCGCACTGCCATGCTAAACATGTGACGAATGGCTGTGCATTGGTGCCAAAACAGTGAGGTACACCGGCCCTCAGATGCGACCTCTTTCATGACCCCCTTCCACTCTCCCATGGGTCTCCATCTCGTTTTTAGCCAGTTTTCTTTGATTGAAATGCACTTTGGCCCCAGAGCACAGCGGTGCCATGGGGTCCCTCAGGGACTAAAGGTTTGCCATAAGGAGCTGAGACACAGTTCTCTGGTTTGTGTTTTGTCTAAAAGAGGGAGTTGTCGCTTCTGAGGGCATTATAAAATTCAATAAAATTTAGACTTCCTCTCGAGACATTTGAAACCTTTATGAACAAAATCAACGAACGTGAGAAAGTCCTCTGTCTTAAATAAAAATGTCTTTGCACGGACAATAGCCGGATACAAACGTCTAGGAAAAATGAAGTACCTCTCGACCACTTTTACACACGAGCAAACATAAACAAACACGCATACACGCACGCTAACTCCCACCCAGGATTTCACCTACCTGGGATCCTTATGAAGGACCAGCCGTGTCTCTGCTGCAGGGCCATGACGCCCCCTGGGCTCTGAGGGAGGAAGGCCTGAGAGCGTTGAGCCCAGGCGCAAGCCAGCTCGGGGGATCCGTACAGGAAGCACTGCTTGGCAATGAGACTCCCTCCATCTCGTATTAACCTCCATTCATACTCGGCGCTGCGATCGGCACAGTAGCGTTCCATGGGAACTGAAGTCACCTAGGGAGAGAAGAAAACCCCTTAGTCAACATCTCCAAGGCAGTTTACACTATCAAAGTGCCTTTCCTCCAGATAATTGCCATCTATTTCCCTATATAGTCTTTTTATCACTAAGAAACACAAAACAAATTGGAGTTTGAGGAGGTAGAAGAATCATTTCCAGTTGTCAAGCGCACACACACACACACACACAACCCTGTCTTTCTGACATTTTGTCCGAACCCCGCCGCTCTGGCAGGAAAGCGTGGCAGAGGTCAGCAGTGCTAACAGCGCTAACAGGCCTTTGAGTAACAGATGACCATTTCCTGTAGTGATTCACACCGCTCACAACCCCTTTCACCGGCCGTTTCTTTTCTTTCCCTCTCCCTCTCGCTTTATCCCTCTTTCAGCTTTATGGAGAATTTTATGGCGTGCTGACAAGCGGATGATATTATCTTCCTTTCATTCTTATCTCTGATGAAAAACAGCTCAGCTTTGGCCAGGATTCCAGTTTTGTAGCAAACAGCTGACCAATAGGAGAGCGAACACGCAGATGTGGCCTTAAAAAGCCAAAAGGGTCAAGAGTCCCTCATGAATAAAGAGAAAAAAGGCGACTAATCTATCTTATCACTTTCCCACAGTGCCCATATGCCCCTGGTGCTTAGGGGCGGGTGCCAATCCGATGCCAATTCTCACATCGTGTCCATGAAGCCAGACACAATCCTGACTCACGGGTTGGGATAACACAGTGATAGACTCACATTAGCCAAGTTAACAGCAGATGTTGGAGGAAAAGGGACCGTTTCTCATACATGCGGATATGATTCAGTACAACCATGCCGGTCACGTATAAAAGATTAATATCTGGACTAGCGTTTTCCTGGCTCACAGTTTAATTTCTTGGATCTGAAAATAAGATGATTTGTCAGATCAGTTTAGGGTTATATAAAATCATCTAAGGTTTTAAAGGTGGGTCATTGTTAGGGTGGTTAAAAAAATTACTGAAAAACTGTTATAACATTCTAATTATTAAATTATTTATAA
This sequence comes from Puntigrus tetrazona, assembly GCF_018831695.1. Taxonomy (NCBI): domain Eukaryota; kingdom Metazoa; phylum Chordata; class Actinopteri; order Cypriniformes; family Cyprinidae; genus Puntigrus; species Puntigrus tetrazona. The sequence continues at coordinate 14,760,178 of NC_056718.1, forward strand.
TTAAAAAGAAAATAATTCATTTTATGTAATATTATAAATTAAGTATTTAAATATAAGACAAAAAAGTATACATAAGAATTCTGACATTACCATTTATATAAATATTAATTTTTATTTGTTTAATTACACAAATAACTATATAATTTAACTAAAGGATTAAATTAAAGAAGGAACTATTATTCGTGCTGTAGTGTTGCTGCGGGTGCCATATTCACTGTGTTTCGCTGTGAAAGTGAAACTATTTTCATCCAAAAAACAAAGGATGTAATTAGATATTAGTGGTCAAGTTGTACTGAGTTGAGTTTTTTCAATCTAAAAAAATCTGAAAACTACTTAGACAGTTTGGCTAGAATTGTTTGATAGAAATGTTGATCTTGAACCAGGAAATAATGTTTTCAGTCTCAACTATCACGTTTCCTTTAGTACCAAACATGTGAATTCACAATATCTTGAATAACATTCCCTAGTACGCGAGTATCCCAAGTGGTGGTGTGGTTTTTGATGGGCTGTGTATTCACAGTCAAAGAAGCAGCCCTTAACCAAGACCTCTGATTTCTCACTGGTGGGCTTGTGTTGTTTGGTTACTCTCCACCGGGGTCATGATCAGCTGAGCAGAAGATCTGTCAGGAGGTCAAAGAGGATAAATAAACCAGGCTTGTACTGAGGGCCACACAGAGAACAAGTCTTTCATATTGGATAGCAAGTTTGTTTCTGAGACAGCGGGAGATCGCTGTCAGCATCTGACCACCCTCAGCAGAAATCCACGCTGACGAGTTTCTGACATTTGCCAAAACGTTAATTGACACTGAAAGCAGAGTTACTGCATGCAGAAACCTGGATTTATATCAAACCGCTAAACTGAAAGTCCTGGCAATCAATTTGGTTCACTAAGATGTTTGGCTGTGTGTTTCTCACCCTGGGTGTGACGGCGAGTAAAAACTTGGGTGGTTGGGTAGGCTGGCACGGTCTGAAGGTTTTAGTGGATGAGCGTCGGCTGTGGATGACCGCGTCAGTGTGACAGTTTAGCGAAGACCCTGTGGACGTGAACACTAAATCCTGCAGGAAAGAAAGAAAACAAAAAGTCAGCATAGCATATTACACCCTTCTAAATCACATACTGTCACAAAACGTCAACACGTAATATGATTGAGTGTGTGGGTGTGAGGATGTGTGAATATGTCACAAAGGAGCTCACGGGCCTGCAGCACCTCCTAGTGATCTCACTAGCCTCTACAACAAATTACTCCTAATCTAATGTAAACCCAACTCCCATCCCATCAGCTCCATTTGTCACAAGTCAAGAGGTCACGCTGAGCAGAAGTGATACCCTAAATGAGACCACGGTGGTAACAGACGTCCAGACGGGGGTCAAAGTCAAAACTACAGCTCTAATGACCCGCATGAATCATAAAGACCAGCCTATATATCTGCCTGTTTCCTGTCGGCATCCACAAAAGTGACAAGAATAAACAGACATGTCAGCTTCATTTAGAGGAGGCTGTGAGCTAATGATGGATGAGGTGTGAAAGACATGTGATGAGAGAGAAAGAAAGAAAAAGTGAGAAAAGAATGAGAGTGAAAATAAAAGAAAAAAGAAAAAACAATAAAAAAAAAAGAAGGAAATTTTAAAAAGCAAATGCAAGCAAAACAACAGCAATAAATGAAAGGGAAAAAAAGGAATGGGAAAAGAGAGCAGAAATGAAAGAATGGAAGAGTGCAAGAAAAGAATAAAAGAACAGAGAAACAAAACTAGTCAAGGAATAATGAGAAATTATTTAAAATAATGTTGCAATAATGAAAAAACAAACAAAAAGCAAGCAAGAGTGGACAAAGCAAAAAGAAAAATATACAAGTTATAAATTAAAACAAAAAAATAAATGACAGGAAAGGAAAAAAAAGGAAAAAAATAAGAAGAACGTAAAAAGAAAAAAAGCAAGTAACATAAAATAACAACAATAAATGAAAAATGACAACAATAACAAGAATGAAGGAATGAAAAAAGAGCACAAACTCACAAGAAATATGTAAAAAAAAACAGAAATAAAGTTAAGTCAGTTGGGGGGAAAAAATTAAAAAAGGAAGGAGTGTGAAATAACAAATAAACAGCAATAACACAATAAGAAAAAAGAACATAAAAGCCAAACAAAAAGAATAAATGATTTAACAAAAGAAAAAAGCAAGCAAGAAAACAATAAAAAGGACTAAATTAAATATGAAAACAGAAAAAGAAGAAATGCAAAAAAGTATGACAGAAAGAATGCAAAAGGACAAAGAAGATTGCAAAAAAAGAAAGAAAGGTGCGGTAGGGCAGTATCAGCAGGAGTGCTTGGGTTTTGTTTTATAAAGCACAGGCTTGAAACTCTTGCCAGGACATCAGTGAGATTGACCGTACAAACACAGATGAGGCATTAATATGATCCCAGCATCTAGAGCCCTGAGATTCTCACAGCGCTGCTGCCTGCGGCTGCTCGCTGATGGATACAAACACACCAAATGCTAATTACCATACAACAATACACAGATCAGTTACATCCGCACAGAGAGGAGGAGCCTTCAGTTCACATTCAGCACTAAGCTTGAGCAATACGTGATTACTCACAAATTTAGAGACTGGGAATTTGTTTTTTTGCTGAGTATCTAGGTTTACAATTCAAAATCGCAATACGTTGCAATGTTTGGAGAAAACTGAACAGCTCCGAATCGCGTTTGGAGAAGATCTGAAATAAAAAAAGAAAAAAACAGGTGCTTTCGCTTTTGTCTGTAGTTAGCATAGTTTAAGATCCTTTACAAATCTAACGGCAGGTCTCGGAGTGCTCGATATGGGCCAGTCCACACGGAGAGCTGACGGTTGTGGTGTCGTGTTCCCCATCCATGCCCCAGTGGAGCTAGGAGACGCTTGTGTGGTATAAAAGCTGTAGTGGGAAGTGGATAATATTACACCTCAGTCAGCACCTGAACACAGCTTCCCCTGACCGTAGCCTGAACGCATGCCAGCGTGCCAAACTGCAGGTTAACCCTGCCGCTGTTTGGCCTCCAGGGGACGACACTGTAGCTCCTGGACTGGGACATCCAGCATCGCTTCCTCTATCGTCTTTCCTTTCCCCGCTAATCAGTTTGGACCTTTGCTATTCCCACCAGCATTTGATATACAGCAACACTGCAGAGTCTCGTGGGTGAGTAGAAATAGGTTTCCACAACGAAATACGAGCCTTTGCTGTTAATGAAAGATGAGGGTCATTTAATCTGGTTTGGTGGGGTAACCTAAAGCAAGAGTAGACCTGTGCACTCATACATAAACTCCAAAACGGTGGATGCAATATGATGAGCAAAAAATAAGCCAAAATTTGTGCAATCAAATCTTTGGAAGATATTCAGTTCTGTTCGAGCACGCTAACCAGACATCTAGAAGCAAGACTGTTCCACTGTGTCTTCCGAGTAATGCCTGAGAAATAACCAGTACTTATTATTTTTGGATGTACCTTTCAACCAGATCATATGCCAATAATGAGAAGACTACGGGACATTCATGCAGGGCGGGTTTTTTTTGTATTCTACTGTACTGCTTTTTCTACGTATGCATGTTACTCTCATGTCTTCGGTCTCAAAAAATCTCATGGATCAGGGTGTTCCAAAAACAAATGATTAATCATGATTAATCACAAAAACAATCACTGTTTACATATGTGTGTGTGTTGTATATATTTATTATGTACATTAACGTTACCATAAATACATACTCATGCATGTGTATTTTACATTTATATATGATATACATTTATAAATGATAGAATTTATCTATACAAAATATATGCTATAAGTGTGTCTTTATAAAAGTTAATAGTGTAATACTGCTTTAAATTTGCTTCCTTAATCTTTTATATATTTTATTGTACAAGTCAGCATAAGCAGGTTGTTTGAATTTTTACATAAATTATTTACATTTATTTATATTAATGATCTTTAAAATCCAACCAAAAAATGTAGGCATTCAACCAAATCCAACCAAAAAATGTATGTAGTTTTGGATAAAGTGGGGGCTTTGAAAGGTTTGAGAACAATTCACAAATTTTGATTAGGTCAACTAGTTTATATATTGTCAAATGACGAGGCAAGAAAGAGAACGACAGAGCTCACCTGTAGAATAGGACTCCTGTGGACATTTGGGTAAGATGTTGGCCGGTTAAGCCACAGGATGAGATCTCTGTGTGAAAGACACAGCTTCCCTAGCCCGGCTCTCCCTTTAGCCTTGTTCTCCAGCGCCTCTTCATCCCACAGACGGCTATGGTGGAGCCGATAGGCCGATTTGTAGGACAAATATAGAGCTAACCACCTGAGAGAAGAGAAGATTTTATTATCCAAAAATAGGGACAGATTCAGAACGAATCTGCTGCGTGGTTCGGAGGTTAGACGGAGGTTTGGAGTTTAGACTTACTTTCCAACATATCATAGACTATAGATGCATCCTGCAGGACATAAGCAAATATATGCATGCTGTACATCTCATAAAACCTTCAAAAATCTTACATATGGATACATTTGACGATGCAAGAGAGAACCCGATTTAGTCTGGTTTCTAAACACACACACTGAAGTGTGTACACTCTGAGAGCGAGTACAATTACACACACAATGATGTCGAATTGTCCATTTTGTCGACAATTCACGTAAACAGTCTTGTTTTGTCTTAGGTTAACGTAAACGATAGGGAGAACATGTATGAGTACATTACATCCGTGAATTCCGTTTTAAAGGAATAGCAGCCTAATTTTGTTGCTATTGTTCAAATCACTGATGTTAATCCAGCAACAAAAGTAAAATAACAAAGTGTTCTTGACTTAATAACTAAAAGATTAATCAAAATATATTTATATAAATAAATATATGTCTGCTTGAAATAATGAATAATATGGTAAACGAGTTGTTATAAAAAAAAATGCTAAATTAGCATATATATCCATTGAAAAGAAAACCATGTTCTTGTTCTTTAAGAGAAGTGGTTATATTCAACATACTGGCATTGTGTATCGCCACTGTTAAATCAGTGTTTATAACAATAAAACCTTAATGTCGGACATAATGAGTTTGGAAACTTAATGAATGCATTACACTTACTAAACCCATTCAATTTTACTGTAGATTTAGTTGACTAAAATCATATGATATTTCGTTGATTAAACTAGACTAAAACTAAAAACAATTTAGACAACTAAAATATAACTAACATTAAATTAAAACTTGCTGTCAAAATTAACACTGAACTTACCTAACTACTGTCCCCTGAAGCATGATGTTGGACATCTCAGCAGGAGACACATCAATAAAACGCAGGAAAGAGTAGCTGCTGCCTTCACCTTCAGCTGTATGGGTTCAACATATGATCAGGAATGGAATAAGTTTACAAAATCTGAATAAAATTGTTGAATAATAGAGATTTACTTTTTCTGTGAAACAAGGACTGTTGAATGTGTTGAGCAGAGAACGGAGAGAGCAAAGTCTGCTTCAGCCTGAGAAGTGAGAGAATAAACATTGAATTAAATTAAATAAAAACTTGTAAAAACTATTACACATGTATATCATTTTGATGGAATCGACACACCATTGCATAAGTGTCACCTTAAGGTCTGTTCACATTAAGCATGATGGTCACCATGATTTTGCCAAGTAAGACATGATCCTGGATCAGCATTACTGCCAAAAATATATACTTATACCAATCCCTACCCCTAAACCAACCCAAAATGTATTCCTAAAATCAGTGGGAAATTATAGCAAGGTTTGTAGATTAACAAGGGTGTAGAAGCACCTAACCCTGATCATAATACTAAAACAGATGTTTCCTAAAAAATGTATCCCTCAAATCTGAAATATTGCTCCAGGAACATCTTGTACTTGGTGAAATCATGCTCATCCATAACTACAAAATACTGTAACAAATACTATAAACTACAATCTCTCCAGTCTCAGACCCTTCAGATTTCCAGGTCCATGTTTGTGCTTCTCTTAAGTTCACCCCATTGATTTTCTATAAAGTTCAGGTAAAAGAACTGGGTTGGGCATGGCAGAAGCTTCATTTTGTTCTCAGTGACCCAGTTTTGTTAGACTTTTTGGATCACTGTCCTAATGGAAGATCCATGGCCCATTGTAAAATTTCTAGCAGGGACAGTCTCTAATGGAGATAATGCATATTTATTTTCAGCGCCTTCTTTGATCAAATTTGCCAAGGGTATGAATAATGTTGAGCACTACTTTATGTTGTCTGCTGCTTTACATATTCTGATAAGCTGAAAGTGTTTTTTATCATTCATTACCTGGAAAAGAAATATATTGCTCTATATTCCAACAGTAATGTTCCTCTTATTTTTAGTGTGGACTTGCCTATTCTTACAGAATTAGAGTGGTTAACTTTATAGTTATCATCCTTAGTGTGAACAGGCTAAGGAAGGTACAGTAAACCTGGGAGCTACACTGAGGTCAACTCACTTGGTCTTTCCATGGTCAGACGTTTGTAGGATGGCATGTCGGAAGAGAAATTTGGACATGATGAAGGGCTTCAGGGACATGTGGAAAGGCGAACGTATCTCCTGACGCTCAAAAAGGTCTGGGTGGTTACAAACCTTTGAAAGTTGGGAAAAACATGTTTTAAAAAAGCTACTCTTCACTATATACACACAGTAAGAGTTTAAAAGATCAGACAGGCTTTAAAGGAAACGTCCACTCAAAAATTACATTTCTTGTCAATTTACTAACCCTATTGTGATTTCAAACAAAATATTCGTATTTAGGTGAGCGATCCCTTTAAAGATGACAAACACAGCCTCACCTTCCTGAACTGCATGACGAGGTTCATGAGGCTGCTGGTGGTGCTGTGGGCCTGCTGGGCCGTGCCCATTGAAGACTGCAGCAGGTCCTCGATGGAGATCTTGTTCTTTAGGGCCTGGTAGAGCAGCCGCTGTCTGCTGGTCAGCTGGCAGTATGTCAGGATTTCAATCTGAGGTGAAGGTTTGAAAAGTAAGTAACATAAATATGGCATACATAGACATTTTAGGTATGAAACCATAATTTTGAGTGAGAGGCTATAGGACATCACCTTGTCAGAGAGCTCGTTCTCCACATCCTTCTTTATTCTGCGCAGCATAAAAGGTTTTAGGATCATGTGCAATCTGGAAAGTTGGTCTGAAAGGGTAAACCAAGTAAATCATGTCAAAAAATAGAAGAACGTGAGCTAAACATCTTGTTTTGCTTGCTCTTGCTCATCTCAATTTAAAAAAACTGACCTTTATGACTGATTTTGCAGCTGATATTATAAATAATATATAATACATTATACTGGCTTGAGAAAGCAAAAAGTCTTTGATTTAAATGTAATATTATTCTGAGATGACAATAGCAAAGTCAATCAACTAGCTAAGGATACACTAGCTAAATGCTAAATTATACCAACAAAGCCTAACAACATCCTAAAAGGTTCTAACAAAATGATAAAACTGATAGACGAAGAACAAATCAGGATGACATTTAAAACTACTTCAAACTAAAAACCTTCAAACGTTAAGCTTTTTAATCTACTTCAGACATTCTGTCCTGTCTTTCTCACGTCAACATCCATATTTATCTTGACAAACATTTTGTAAATAATTTATTTGACTACATTGTTCCACTCTAACACATACTGTAACCTACTTGGAGATCAAATGAGCAATAAACAACAACTGAAAGGAAATAAATACAAGTGTTGACTGACTTTCATCAATAGCAGATTTGTTTTCAGCATGACTCTCGATGTCCTTGGAAAACCACTCGTTGAACTCCTCGTGAGAGTCAAATAGAGTCGGCATGATGAAATGAAGCAGGGCCCACAACTGAGAGGAAGAACAACAATGTCAGGTTTTTCGCTCGCACACGTGAACTCAAACAAGGTCTCGCATGAATGCACTCACTTCTGCCATTGTATTCTGGATTGGCGTCCCTGTTAGCAGAAGGCGGTTCCTGCACTGGAACTGAAGGAGAATCTTCCATCGGACACTGCCAAGAATACCCAGACACAGCTACTAAGACCTCCCAAGCAAGCTGAGGTTAACAGACATTCAACTCTCGACATGACATCAAAACTCAATGCTGAACTCTAAATCCTTCAGGTGTTCTTACTTCTCACACTCAGTTAAGTCTTACATTGATTACGGGCACTTCAGAGACTTAAAAGCTCATGAAAGCCACTCTGACGGCCTGCGGAGACTCTGATTGGGCAATAAATCATGTTCCACCACAACAGAAGCTGCTGGCACATGTGCTGTCATCTCCAGAGAGGCATAAACTCACACTCAGAGCTCGAGAGGCCCTCTTTCTCTGGAGGGTTCCAGTCCAGACATAGTGTCACTGCACTGACTATGAGGACGGGAACATGGAAAATCTGAGATGCACCATTACTGAAGCCTCCCAGGAGCATCTGAACCTTTTTTTATAAGATTTGTTATATATCTGTGGTGGGATATATCAGTTATGATATAGCTGCAAGAAAATACTGTACTTAACTTCCTACACTTGGCCATTTTAAGATTTTCAGCAGTGTCAGTGTGGCTATGCTAGTGTCAGTTTCAAACCTATTTAATTTAAGTAAATACTATGTATAACAAAGTTTATACCTTTATGGGGTGAAAATGTATGTAGTTAAAATCTTTTTTTTTTTTTTTTTTTTCTTTTACGCTCAGTTTGAAGATCTTTTTTTCTTCTTTTCAAGATTTGTTTGTAATAATCCCATTTGCTTTGCAGTCAATCATCTTGTTATTCCAAAAAGTACTTACATATAGCGAGTATGCATGTAAAGTAAATATTGTAAATTTTTAAAGTACTAATCGAGTACTAATTACCTGGTGCTGCTTTTCAGTGCCTGAGCCTCGTCTAGCACCATATACTGCCATTTCACCCTCTGGAAATACTTCACATCTTGCACCACCAGCTGATAACTGGTGATGACCACATGAAATGGTGCATTCTGGGTATACAGAGTTTTCTACAGGAGCAAAAAAAGGATAAAATATGGTTTAAGTAGTGGATTTCAATTTATTCAACATTTTAGAGCTACAACATTTTAAAGTCTACAACCCTGCTCCTGTTCACCCACTCTGCAGCAAAGTCTTTTTAAGTGATCCTGAAGACCTTGATTAGCTGTTTCAGGTGTGTGTGTTTGATTAGGTACTGAACTCTGAACTCTGCAGGACAGTGGGTCCCCAGGAGCGGTCTTGAAACCTATGTTTTAGTGCAATATTCTTAAATACCTGGCTCCAAAATTTTCTTATAACTTTACGATCATGAGGATTCCCCCAGTATGGTAACACCTGCAAGACAGAATGAGACAAACCAGCAATTATAGAAAATTATTTCAAGTTTGTCTTAGCCTGATGAAATCATCAAATAAAGATGTAAAAAAAAAAAAAAAAAAAAAAAAAACATAAAACATATATAAACATATAAATTCAAACACATACTTTTTATATCTTTATAAGTTTGTTATTAGACACAAAAAATGTGACAAAAATATGTTGCTAAAAATAAATTGTGGCAGAGCCAGTAAAAACATTGGCAGGGCAAGTATTAATCCAAATTTCTGGCCTTACCAGGCCAACAAAATAATAATAATTATAGAAATAATATTTGAAATAATTATTGCTCAGCCCTCCGATATTCCTTAAATTTTTCTGGCTGGAATTTCAGAAACGGATGATTTGTGAGATTTAGTCTGACTGGCAGGAAATTAATATTTAGTATGCTGATATTAGTGGAACACACTATAAATGATACAACACTGCCCCCTAAGGATTACAAAAACCAGACCAGAAGTGCAGTAATCTGTCATGCGTTTCCTTATAGCAAAAATATGCAAAGGCTAAGAAAAAACACATTTTCCATTGTTCTGCAAATAGACAAAGTTCAATGGGTTTATAAAAAGTTTGAGACAGTGAGGGACACTGAAAGAGAGCGGCAAAAAGGATTCCACGGCTGCAGGTGTTTCCCTGCACAGCTGCCACACTCACCTTGAATTTGGGGACAAAGCGGGAGAACTCCTGATGCCAGTTGTTGAGTGTTGAGGCTGGGGAGATGATCAAGAAGGGTCCCCAGATGTTTTCCCTCTGTCAGATAGAACACACGAACACAAAATAAGCCAAACAGGTGCAGAAAGCGGAGGGGGAAGGGAGCAGAGATGGTGGGAAAGAAAGAGAGAGGAGAGAGGGGTCAAAACAGGAAACAACTGAAGAACGAGGTAACATGCTACCACGGCTTCCTATGGGCCCACAGCGCTACACTTTCATATCAAATACCAAAACTCTGTATCCTCCTCTTTTCGCAAGCCCTGGAAGTCACAGAGAGCAGCGGAGACAGCTGGAGGGTTCGAAATGATGCCAAATAACTGATTTGTGGTGTCAGGGGTTTGTTTGGGAGAAAATAATATGATATCACAGGACATCAGAAAGCAGAATTGTTTTCTTTTAAAATGCTGGTGTCTTATTCCCACAAAATAAACCTTTTCCAGATTTTCGACCTGAGAGGCTGGAGATTGTGAAATACAGTATCTTTCAAGTGAAATCTTTTGGCTTGAAAATGATAGGGATGAAGAGAGCATATACATGTATTTGCTTTAAAATGCTCTGAGAAAACGAATACTAGTATTACTATTTGTTATTAAAGGAAATCTGTAAATGTATTAATATTATTAAAACAGTACGGCTAAGTTGAGCGGCAAGATTTTCAGTGTCACTACTACATTTTTAGTCTGATCCTCAAACTAAGCTGCTGCATGTCTTCAGAAAGCTTGGAGCATCAGTCGTTACCTCTGCCAGATGAGCCAGTAAAGCGATACTCTGAACTGTCTTTCCAAGCCCCATCTCATCTGCCAGAATGCCATTAATACCCTATTAGGAGACAAAGAGACATAAATCATCTAAAGATCACAGACACGATGGAAGAATTAAATATACACTACTGTTTATAAGTTTGTAAAATTTGTTTGTGTCTCTTTTATGACTATTGATTTTATATTTTTAATGTTGAAAACATTCATGCTGCATAAGTTTAGTGAAAAACAATACATTTATGATTTTTTCAGGCTTCTCTGATGATTCGAAAGTTCATATAGCATTTGCAAAACTTTTTCAAGACAAGCAAAAATTTATTTTCTTGTTTTCAGAAAAAAAAACAAGTCAAAATGAAGTGAATTTTTACTTAAAACAAAAAGTCACTTTATTTTGAATTTTTTTTTTCTGAAAACAAGACAATCATTTTTGCATGTCTAAAAATTTTATAAAAATTATTTTTTTTAAATTTGATATTTTGGCTGAGGAAAATATTTTTGCAGTAAAATATATATACAGATCATCAAAAAAAATCACCTGTTCATAAAGATTGGCCAGCCAGTTCATGCCTTTGAGCTGGTAGCCTTTAAGTTTCCCACTGAAGATGGTGGGCTGGGGGATGTCTTCACCTGCTTGAATAGACGGGTTTGATAAACTGTAGCTCTCACCAAAGCCAGAGCCAGACACACTAGCCGCATGCAGAGAGGCACTGCGACTGTCCTTCGCTTCCTCATCAAACAACCTAGTCTAGACAACAAAAAGAGGGACCATGTAATGATTTCAAGCAGAAATTCACTCAAATACACATGTAAAGTGCCATCGGAGTGCCACTTACTCTGGCTTGGTGAATCTGGTAAGCTTCTTTTGCATTTTTAAGGGCCTGAGACTTGTAATATTCACTATCTGGAAAAAGACAGCATGAAAATTGACTCTAAAATGCACGATTGTGTTCCACGTTTTTATCAGATCTATCAGGGTCACAATAAGATCTTACCATAGTCCTCCTGGCCGACATTTACCATAACCCCTCCACCGATGTCGATCTGCCGTTGGGAGGTGTTATCCTCAAGCTTGCGTAGGATCTCCTCCTGTGTGCCGTCTCCCCCAGCGTTCTGCTTGCCCCCCATGAAGTGAGCGTACAGCTCTGTCTGGGTAATCAGGAAGTTAAGCTTCCTCTGCTGACGCTTAGCCTGACAGGAGACACAGGAAGACCTGTCAGTAAAATGATTATGAAGTGACACTCAGTGAAATATAAGTTCTAGTGCTTATTTATTGATACCTCCCGCATCTCCTCATCCAGCTTGCGTTGCTCAAGAGCCTCTTTCTCGGCGCGTTTGCGATGCTCCTTTTCCACCTTCTCATACTTTTTCCAGTACAGCAGCATTTCTTTGGTGAGGCGGCGCGCTCGCGGCAAAGTCTCTTTGCAATTCTTCTGTGCTTGGATCGCGGCCCTCCGGACCTCACGCATACACTGGTGGGCCAACTGGACAAGTGTACACATGCATTTTTAACAGAAGATTTTTAGTGCAGAATTTGACCCTAAAATGTTGCATCTAGTGCTGTCGAATGATTAATCATGATCAATGCCATCCAAAATCATTTGTGTACATAATATGCGTGTGTACGGTGCACATTTATTACAAATATATAATCTATTTTGAAAAGATATGCATTTACGTGTATATATTTACATTTGTATGATTTAAATTATATATAAAAGTTAAACATAACATTTCTCTTATATACAAACATGCGTGTGTGTATTTATCTATTTGTAATAAATACGCAGTACACGCACATTATGTAAACTAGTGACAGCGCTAGTTTTAAATGTTTATGGTCAGTAAACTGAATAAAAGTGTCAGTAAAGATTTTACACAAGATTTGTATTACAAATAAATTCGGTTTAAATGTTTCTAGAGCACCAAATAAGCATATACAAATGGTTTTTAACTATCATGTGACACTGAAGACTGCCGATAAGCATTGATAGCTTTGCCATCAAAACATAAAAAGAAAATTTCTAAATATTAACATTTTTACTTTTCTCCCCAAATAAATGCAGCCTTGGTGAGAATGAAAGACTTCTTTCAAAACCCAGTGGTAAGTTATATAAAAAAATAAACATCTCTTACCTTTCTGGCGTTGGTTAAAACAAAGTTCCTTGCTGAGACTTTCTGTTTAAATGCCTAAAGTGAGTCAATGAAAACACTGATTGAAGCAGGAACAGAGGAAATAGATATTGTGTGTGCCACAAAGCTCAATGGGATTCCAAAAATAAATAGTTGTACCTTTGGGATTTCTTTTTTGGCAATAGTGAGCCAGACCTTTCGTCTACGAGCATTGAGCTGCTCAATGGTTAAGTGCTTCTTTTTGATCATGGGAAGAGGTGCATCATGAGAAAACTTAGCAAAAATTTTAGTAACGTGAGGCCGTCCTTCCATAGAGAACTCCTCTCCTCGTTTCTTCTTCTTCTTCATCTTTTTTAACTTGGCTATGAAAACAGAAGAAGGATGAGCATTCATCTGAACAGAAAACGGCTCCTGTCATCCCCATTTATTCTGTAGGCTTACCCTTACATTTCTTCTCTTCCTTGATTTTCTTCTTCTTGAGGCCCAGTAGGTGGCGCTGCTGCTCGTAGAATGGGTCGTGAGTGGACAGGAGGCCGGTGCTGTAGTGTTGATAGTGCTGCAGCTGTGAACACAAACACACATTACCAACTGTTTCCACGAAGCCGTTTATGCGGGGGCAACTATCCCAGACTCAGCAAGCGTGTCATACTTCTCTGTCAGAGTGGAACTTGCTCTGGTGGAGTTTGGTGAACTTGTGCAGCCGCAGCATGTCCTGGAGCTCTTCCCGTGTCATCGTGAAGTCAGAATCATCCGAGTCCGAATCCGAATCTGTGGTGTCATCGCTCAGCAAGATGCCCTGAAATTCACAAACAACCTCTCAAACATCAGAATGCTTAGACACAGACAGGAGAGGCGCAACTGACAACGCTTTTAGTAGTAGTATGGAAACCCGTTTCCTCTTTAGAGAAAAAAAATCTGTAAATATGATTACCAACATTTATTTTAATTTTATCATAATTGGAATTATTTCCCCCCCATCTCATTTTTTCCCATCACTTTCAGAGTTTGTATATCAATATTGTGAGAGTATTTCGTTTAGTTGGGAGTTCACTCTCACTAGTTATACGTAGTCATCATTTTGACTTTTCGTATCACAAATGTGATTATATTTCTTGTAACTGTTTATATTTTGCAAAGCGCCTTCATTTGCTACGCAATTACTGTTTTTATTTTTCACTCTTGAGGGGGAAACAAGCTTCTTTAAGCAGGGATTGGGCTAAGATGAAGGTTTTCCCCAAACTTACTGTAGTGTTGTATCTATACATTACCTTTAGCCATTTCCTGCTTTTCTTCAGTTTTGAGAAGTTATACAGGCTGGCCTTGTCAGCTTTGTGTTCTGAGGATGACAGTTTGGGGTTAGTGAACTTAGTCATTTATTTTACTCACTAAAAACTAAATAAATGAGGAGTACTTTCAAAAAATATCAAATACACACTGGAATGCCTAATAAAGACCGCCATGCTGAAATGACCTGACCAGTCAAATACGACTTGTTTTTATCATAGTATTAAGACAAAATGTATTACATCCACGGCAATAGATGCAGACAACTGGTCTGTGCAACATGTGATATATCATAGCTATTTTTTATTTTATGTATTGTACCTTGCAGCACAGCTCCATTAAGAGTGCCACACTCTGCCTCTCTATCTCTGCAGGAGTCCTTGCTCTCTTTCTCAGGGTTGATGTGATCATTTTTCACTGCCAGCAGTGGGTTAGACGAGGCCAGAGAAGACCCCTCGCCCAAACCATCATCGCTGTCATCGCTGATATAGAGAAGCACACACAAACACAACCATAAACAAACCACCACTGGCCTTACAACCAAGCCCCAGTGCATTATTTCCCATAATGAGCTCTTGGTATTTGTAATTATAGTGAATGGGGAAACTTTCTAAAACAAAAAAAACAGCTAAAAATCATTAAAACTAAAAGCTTAGTTGGACATTATGGTCTCTAAAGATTCTGTAAAGTAATGCAGTGATTTAAAAGGACCTGTATGTACACAACAAATTACCTGGAAATGTTCTGGTTAAATACAGAAGCAGTCTGCTTTAAAAAAGTGTCTAGGCGGAGGGATCGCTCAAGGTACTGCAGGTGAAGCGGTTTGGCCAACTTTGAGCATGTGGCGTCTCCCACGCCATCCTGCTCCGAGGCCATAGGAAGAGGTTAAGAGCCCAAATGGGCGATTACTGCAAATACAATATGGAAAGTGTTTGTTGGCGAACAAATGAGATTATGAAGATCATCTCAATGTCTTGAGTCAAGGTAATAAAACTGTGGTCAAAGAACGGTGGAGTACCTTTGGAGAGCGAAACTTCATATCTCACAAGTTCAACATTGAGTGTCCCAGAAATGATTAATCTGAAACAGAAAAGGGTGTGATATTCACTTATTTAATACATTAACTGTAAGATGTATGGAACATTTAGAAAATAAATATTGCATATTAATATTCAGCACCTGATGATGATAACAAATTGCAAAATAAAAATGTGAAATAAATGTAAAAATATATATGCACAGTATCTGAGTAGTGTTAAGCATACTGAGATGTAATACTGAATTTATTCCATTGTTGTAGCAGGATGTGCCCTCTGTAGGGCGGATCAACCCTTGTGAGGTTCAGAATCAGGACACAAATTTCTGAATGACTTAACTTATAATTGGACATTTTAGTTTTGCATCTGTTCAAATACTTTAAGAAAAGAAGATTTATCTTATTAAAGTGAAGAAAAAAAACTGATTAAAAAAAAGTTTCTTATTCTCACCAAGGCTGCAATTATTTGATTAAAAAATAGAGCAAAAACAGTAATATTGGGAAACATTGTAACAATTTGAAAAAACTTTTGATTATTTAATAGATTTTACAAATGTACTTTATTCCCGTAATACAAAGATGAATTTTCAGCATCAATTATGTCTTCAGCGTAACATTATTCTTCAGAAACATTTATATGTTCATGTTTTTTTCATGTTTAGGTGTCAATAAAAATATTTCAAAGTTATGCTACTTAACATTTAAAATTATATTAACTTTGTAACAAGTCTTTAATGTTGAATAACATTAATTATAAAGCTAAATTACTGAACACAAAAAACCTCCCTAAACAATTCAAGTATTACAGTAAAAAAGACAAAATGTTTACTTGACATTCATCAAAAAATATTGATAACTTTGCTCAAATCAAATGCTCACTAGAATGAGAAAATCCACACCTTCCAAAAATACTTACAATAAGTTTAATGTAGCATGTCGTGTTTTCCCTGTGACTTAAAAAAAAAAAAGTGAAGTGAAGTGCATGGATTAATTTTTGAATATTAAATTGAGAAATACTAAACTAATGAACTACTTAAATGAGAAATTGGTCATGAAATGTATAAAATAAATAACAAAATAGAGTGAACGTCCTTGCCACACCAGCTTTAAAAACTACTAATTAACGCTCAAAATATAAGTATTATTTATAGAAAAATAGGCAATGTTATATTGAAAATGCCCCACTGGAAAAGGATTAACATCTGTTTATAGCAAATCAGCTATGAGCAAACGTGATACTCCACCTCAATTGATAAAGGTGCCTTTTGCACAGGTTTTGGGGAGTTTTTGTAAACATAACTAAAGCACTCACACCACTAGTGTTTTAGTGCCTCATTTAACCATTTCCTGGATGCAATACAACAAACAGAGCAGTGGCTAGCCTATGAGTTACTCATTTCTATAGTTTGGCTATTCACTTGGATTTAATGCTCGTGGAACTATTATTATACAATCAACAGACTCGTGTGTTACTCACAAATACTCGTCAATATTAGTTTCTTAATACGAGACAGCGCAATTTATAAAACAAACGCACGCTGATACAGTCACAC
The DNA here is from genome assembly GCF_018831695.1 of Puntigrus tetrazona. NCBI lineage: Eukaryota > Metazoa > Chordata > Actinopteri > Cypriniformes > Cyprinidae > Puntigrus > Puntigrus tetrazona. The sequence continues at coordinate 14,777,027 of NC_056718.1, forward strand.
GAGCGTACCCTTTTATATAAAGAAGAATCGTACGGCGGTGCAAGGTGTCTTAAGACTTATTATGAAATCATGGTCAATTTACTGCGTTCACACAATATAATTGGCAGGTTATTGTTTTATTTTATCCGACTTAGCTTAGCTAGCGCACTAAGCTGGCTAGGTTTAGCTAACGCTAAACGTCTCAGCAGACAGTGCTGCTTGTTAATCTAAATCCAGGGTTACTGTATATGTTGCTAGTTAGCAGCGCGGCAATGTAAACTTGAGCCACGACCACCAAAAACGAGCTTTATTAGATTTTTAAAAGCAAGGCTATGAAGTTTAGCTGGCTGCTATTTGGAATGAAACCGCGCAGAGGTGACTTTTTAGCAGAGCTTTAGTATCATGTCAAGTTCTTGATCATTTTGAATAATTGAAATGGGTTCTGTCTCTTTAAGGCCACCACCTCTTTGTCAAATGAAATGTAGGGAGATATGATTTAAAATTATTCGTAATGTTCCGTGGCCTTGTTCCACGTGAGGTCAAGCACCATCTGTCCCGTCTCGTGTCTATATGCAGTGCGGGAGTCGAGGAGGCCAGCAGATCTGCGATTCCCATATTCTAATTCTTTCTCCCTCCCGGCCATCTTCCCCCATTGCTCCCCCACCATGTTCCTCATAAACGCTAGCTCACCTTGTCCCCCGTGTCCGCCGTTTTTGCTCTGTCTCTGTTGCAGCCGACTCGCAGCTCTCTGTCTCCAAAATGGCGGTTGTGAGCGAGGAGAGAGACCGTGAGTCGGTAGCAGCAGAGAGGCGGCCACTTTCAGTAACTGAGAGAGCAGGGACACGGCGCCATGGCGAGGACAGAGTGGGGAACAGGCGTACCAATCAATTATAGAGCGAAGGCTGCAATCTTATAAGCGTTTAGGGACGCACCATAATAAAGTACTAGTAGCAAAAAGAAAAGAATAGTTTCGTTTAAAAAAGATAGCGGCGAGAACCCGACCCATTATAAATTAAGTGGGTTATATTGAAGGAGAGCGTTATGGCTCTCGGAGTTCTATTGGTTGTGCCTAGAAAAACCGAACGTTGCCGAAGGTCTTATGACGTAACACTTTCCGAATGCAGCCTCAAAATATCGCGTGATTGGGACTTGAGGTAGAATTTGTCACAGTCTTGTAATACATAAATAGCACTAATGCAATAATAAAATCTTTAATTTCTATACAACCTAATTATTTTGCTATCCATAAATGAAATCAACCCATTTATCACTTAAAAAATGTCTATCAATATTTAAAAATCTGCCCAAACTGGAAATATATTATGAGAATGTTGTATCAAGTGATCTATAAAACACATTAATTTAGTTTCTCCTTGTGTTACAGTGCTATGTATGCACCCTTGGCCATTACCTCTTGCCATTTATTTATTTAGTATACTGTAAAACCCCCCACTAATGAATAGAGGTAATTTATCGAATAAATAACACCAATTACACCAACACCAAAAACTTACATGTGAAAAATGTAAATAGGCTTAATTTTTTTATTATTCTTACTGGCTTCACCAAAATTTATCATTTTTCTTTATGAAATGAAAACATTTTCCAAAAAAAGGTAAGGAGTAATCCCTTTATAGCTTTGTTCCATAACAATGCATCAAAACAAAAAGTCTGGTCAAATAGCAATCATTTATTCTTTTTTGCTGCATACATAAAAAAAAACATTATTTATATTATTCATAATGCAAAATGAAAACAAGTGCATATTACATTTTCAAGTGACCAGTGATCCAAGAAAGCAACATAAAATCAAAGAAGGCTGTTTGTACAGTACATATCTGTTAATACTCATTGTTAATAATTCAGCATGTAACATTCTAAATAAAGTACAACTTTCACAATGCACAGATGGTTATTTGTCAGTATATGTACAATGTATAAAACAGAATTATTGTGCAGACCTCAAATGAACTCATGGAGAAGTGTGTCCTTCAGAGCCAGCTGGACATCTCTTGATCAAACTTCTGTGGATCTATGAAAGGCTTGTCAATGGATTTGATCATGAGCTCACCACAGTAGACACACTCACATGCTATGATGTCATCAATGTCAGACTTGATCTGCTCTCTGCTTCCTTGGCCCTTGCCTAAGCTGACTGTATCCTCCTCTTTGGGCCTGTGCCTGGATTTGGTGGTCTGCGTGGTCACTGCCAGCTTTTTCTGAAGCTCCTCTAATTTATTCTGCTTATAGGCAGAGAGGTGAGGGATGACTTCCTGTAAGAGGCAATCATAATGGAACATGTGTCCACACAGGAAAAGATAGAAAGGTCTGTTGAGCAAGGGGAAGTCGCAAGTGGCACACTTTTCCTGAGACTCTACCACACCGTACTTGTTCCTCATCTCCTGGATGTCTTCACGGATGCGTTTGGCACTTTCTGTGGCCTCCTCCATTTCTTGCTTCAGCTCCTCGATGTGTTGGTTGTACTCTTCAAGGGAGTTGCAAATTGCCTCTTTGAAGTGATCTATCGTGACAAAATCTGGAAAGAAAGGCAAGATGTCCTCGATCTTAAGAAGGTTGCAACTGGACAGACAGTTCATGGCCTTCTTGACATCTTTCTCTTCCTGAACCACATGACGAGCAATCTTCAGCCACAGTTTCTTCCTCAACTCCTCGTCATCCTCTGGAAGGTCGGCGCAAGACTTGGCCAAATCTACATCCACCTAAAAGAAAAGGAATTTTTATAAATGTAAATGTGTAATTATCCCAATACAGACCATTTTAAAGGGATAGTTCACCTAAAAATAAAAATCATCATTAATTAATCACCCTCAAGTCATTCCAAACCTGGAAGATGAAATCCGAGAGGGTTTGGATACACATGAGTATTCTTTTAAATGGGACTGAAGACTGAAGAAATTGTTGAGAAAAGTTTTTTATTTCTTTTTACTTTATTTCCTCCCACACAAATGGTATGCTCCAATCTTCATAACATCACAGTTAAAACACTGATGTCACATGTGATATTTGAAAGATGCCTTACTGTCTTTCTGGGCATTGGACATGTCAGTTGACTTCAGAAAGATTCAGAAAGGGTCAGAAAGATCTTGGATTTCATGAAAAACCATCTTAAGGTCATACAGGTTTGGAACAACATGAGGGTGTGTAATCAATGACATAAATTTAAAAGAGAATGTAAAGAGTATAAAAGCACCCATACTTGTAGAGCTAGATCCACAGCTTCCTCATACAGCTCCATAATCTTATAAACCAAAACACAGGCCTGCAGGTAACCATGTTCAGCACAAAGGCGCAAGGCATATTTTAAGTCGTAGTGGATGTCGGAGACATGCGTTCCTGCTTGTTTGAGGTACTGCAATAAAGCATCTGGCTTGTGTTTGGCATAAAGCGACAGTAAGTAATTGTGAATGGCTTCATCTTTGACATCCAGCTCATACACACAGAACTCCATGTACCGGATGGTCTCGTTTATCTGCTGCATGCTGCCCATCTGGCTGTAGTTCACCAGCGCTGGGATCAGATTCTTCGGATCCAACCGGTTTCCCATTTGAATCCATGCATCGACCACCTTTTTTGGGATGTGCTGCATGAGGACCGGGGAGAACTTGTAAAAGAGCTTGTCATTGCAGTGTTTGGAGAGAACATCTAAGGCTGCACTGTAGTCATCATGCTGGCAGTAATGAGATATGACACGCTCGTAATCTTGCATGATGACTGAGAAATACACCATGTTGTCCACGTCACCGTGACTAGCGAGCAGGTCGTAGATGGTGTTGCGATTGTTGTAGAAGCAGTCTTTATGTTTGGGGCTTTTAAGAAAGGTGCGGAACTCTTCACGGGTCTCCAGAAAGAGGTGTTGTTTGCCGTCATCGGTCTCCAGTTGACCGAGCCGGTTCAGATAGAGTTCTGTCAGCCAGGTGACCAACAGGGTGATCTGAGTCTTCTCAGTAAGCTTGAGGTTGGTCAGCTTCTTAATCAGAAACTCTTTCAAGGCCTCCTCTTGTTTGGCTTCGATGAACTTCAGTGCAATCTCCTCAAAGTAATTCTGAGTGAGAGCGTAGCATTTGGCGCTCTCTAGGTAGCGCTTGTTTTGGAAGCAGTGCTCCGCCTCTTTGGCCAGCACCATGTCTAGGCATTCTGGCCTGTCTTTGCAGTACTCTTTAGCCAGGTCAAACTTATTCATGTTCATGTACATCTGCCAAACGTCCCGTGCCTCCCTCTGGATGTGGTAGCGAAACACAGCCTTCTCCGTGTAGATCCACACCAGCCCAGTGATTGGATCTTTGATCATCTTTTTTAGACAGCCAAACTTTTCCGGAAAAAACTTTTCTTCGTGCACTACCTGTCCGTTCAGAGTGCAGATGCTCTTGACGCGGTCTGGAAGCAGTAGCAGAAAGTGGAACTGGGTGAGTACTATGGAGATGGGCTTGACAGAGTTTAAATCGATGTCTGAGGTGTATTCCCACACTTGAACATCACTGAGTAGAGAGTCAGGCCGCACGTAGTCCAGCTGTCCATACAAGACCCCATTTCCCATCATCCATGCAAAGGTCTTTGGGGAACTGCGCAATTTGGATGTGTAGAATGTAATCTCACTGTAGCCCATGTTGACTGGAAACTCCTGGAAGCTGGGCAGGAGATCCTGGTTCTGGGCGAAGATGGAGCTGAAACCCTGCTGCTCGGATCCCTCTGCCAGCTTTCCTACAAACTGGAACAGGCGTTTCCGCGTGGTCGCAACAATGAAGTACTTGGATTCCAAGCCGCGTTCCACCTCAAGGCAACAAACCGGAGCTGGTTTACCATCCTCTTCTAGGGAGTGAACCTGTCTGAAGTACTGGTCTGGGTTAGTGTTGAACAGAGTGGCCTCTGAGGCAGAGATTTCCGCTTCAAAGATGATTCCCTGGCTGGTGCCGACCAGAATCGGCCCGGTGTTGGTCTCCGAGCCGATTAATTTGTTCCATCCTATGCTTTCAATCAAGTGGCCTCTCCATCGTGACAGGCTTCGGACCTTTTGAGTGTTTCGGTTTAGGTATACACATTCGTTTGTGGTTAGGCAGATGACTAAATGTGACCCTGTAAGACAATCGATAAGGTCATTTTACAGACAATAAGTACATTTAATCGGCTCAACACTAAAATAAAAATACCAGACCTGAGCTTTTGATCCAGTTTACATCTGGTATAAGATCCATCTTAAGTCAATGCTAAACATGGGTGTAAATGTGTTTTAAAATGACCATGTTGTATTTGTATTGTAAAAGCTAATCCTTCTCATGAGCCTAATCACTTGTCAGTTAACACTGCCGAAAAGAGTTTTTATATTTACAGGTATATATTTCGGCTGTTGACTCATCTGTGTTCTATGGCGTGACAGGGGAAAAAAATGAACCAAAAAAAAAAAATTTTTTCTCATGTTATTTGTGTTTTTTTCTACTACATTTTTTTAAAAAAATGTGCCAAAAAGAAATTTTCTGGTTTTAGCTTTAAACAAAACAACTTTCTGATAAAAAAAAAAAAAAAAAAAAAAAAAAGTTTACAATTTTAAGTTTTTCTGAAATTACTTTATATTTGCATCTAGAAATTTGCACTTCATTTTTTGCTATTCTTTTTTTATTTTACGTTACCATGTGCAAACACTGCTGCATTTCACCTGACTATTTGTGAATGGATCACACAGGACAGATCATAATGCCAGGTTTAAAAAGATAATTGGTTTCTCTTAATGGGATGCATTTTAGAGCATTACATAATATAAATCACATCAAAAACTAATGTACTTATATCAAATTAATTAATTAATTATCTAATGTACTAGTTTCCAAGCATATGCATTTTCCTAATTGAATTTCCCAGTTCACATCTTTTAAAACTACTTTGGGATGTTACTTTTATCATACTAATTCCAATGGAAATCTAATCAGACCACTTATGTGTAACAGATGACCCAAATGCCTTTATGCCTTCTTACAACAAGGTGTGACCATCGGCACGTGATTACCTGTAGGATCTAGAAAAAGTTTGTGCACTTTGCTATCATCCTTTCTTCCCAGTTCAATCTGATTTGGCTGATCAGGTTTTCCAAGATCAATTCTGAAACACAACATGTATGTCAGCAAATTAGGCTACAATACTGCTTTTTAAATACCTCTGATCTCTTTGAGATCAAGTTACAGGAATTCATCCTATACATATTGTAATGGCATGTATAATGCACGTTAATCATAAACTGTTTCTCACAAGGACACAAATTAAAGGCAGTTTAAGTTATCTTTATCCCACTTAAACAGACTCTGACCAGATTACATTAGCATTTCAAAGAGAACTGCCTTTAATGGTCCACATCCTAAACGCCTTTAAATATTCAGCAATAAAATACACATTAATCACTAATTGCGTGTAACGTTACATAAACCAATCAATGCAAAACATATCAGCTGCAAAATATGCCAATTAACCAGTTGCTGATAACATAAGGGTTGAGAAATTGCAGCTTTACCTCAGCAGGGTGTCCTTCCCCAGACTCATGCATAACTGGTTGTTGCACACTGATAAGTGGTTGATTTTTTCGGGAGGTGAAAAATCGATGCGCTGCTTGTTGAAAATAGGTTTCTCTTCCTCCAACCTCACGTTCACAAACCCTTCGCAAAAAAGACAAAAACGTTAAGTACCCCAGACTGCACAATCACAATGCCTGCAATATCCTAAATGATGCAACTTAGACGCATAAGCTTGTACCTGAATGGGTTATCCCAATGTTGGCCGCTGACACGCGGCTGTGTTGACGGATGTTCTGAGAATCTTCGTATTGATCCAGAATAGATGCCATTGCAAATGTTCAGATATTCACAAAACGACAGTACGAACGACAAAAACTGAGGCTGCGTTCACATTGCACGTAAAGATGTACAGTACGCCTAGCTGCTGTTCCCACCCATAACACGCTAGCATGTGAGCTAAATACCCAGTTCAAAAGCTCTTTTACAGGCAACGCCTCGGGTATGTGCTAATTAATGTATACCGGAACTAAAACAAATGCAAAATAAAAAGTAAGCGAGCTGTAAGTTATAGTTTATATAGTGAATAAGGACAACACTAAGAGAACGAGTTGTGTTGTGTGCGTTGCTGTCTCGGTCAGCTGATGAGTATCATGTGATCACATGACAAACTTCACCGTTTTTCTTAATCAGTCCACGTAGTGGCACTGTTTAGTTAATTATTGAATATGCATGCGCAATTAAATATCGCGGCAGTATAAATAATATTAAAATTATGCTTATTCGTATCTTGCCAACTTAAAAAAAAAAAAGCTAAACTGTGGAAATTATTTCTTTTAAATCTAGATGCAAACACACAGGCCGAAAAAGAGAAAGAAAGAAAAAACAAACATGAAAATTGCAGACTGTCTTTATTTTTAACATTTGTACACGGCTCGTGTTTAACTAGTCAATCGACCGGGGAGGTTTAATTCCAGTTTTTCCTCTTAAAGGTGATGACTCTGTGAAAACAGCACAAAACGCCTCAGGACACTGCGTATTCTACGCTTTCGTTTAATATTTAAAGGGTCTATCAAAATGCATAGCGATGAAACGCATTTATTTTAACCGTTTAGAAAAGGCGTGCGCTCGTTTTACCGAGAATCGTTTAGGATTAAAATCGTTAAGGAATCGTTAAACAGCTTACATGTGTTCAAACCCAAAGATTTGTGTTATTTCCACTGAGGCCTGGGACAGCGGTGGGCGTGGCTATGCAAAGTCAAGCCTCTCCGAGTCGCCGATTGAAAAGGCACGGAGAGATCCGTCACCGATCAGACAGAGTCAGCTTTTGAGCTGCGAAAGTAATGAGTCACCCATCAGTCTCAACAAAGACACCACCCGATACCGTGGAGTTTACAAAGTTTTCCTGAAGACAGTTCTTCTTGGCTTTAATTGTTGGACATGCCACCTCAAATGGATTACTTTTACCACGAGTCAAGAGTTCCGTCCGTGTGCTTGGAGCAGGACGACGAGCTGGAGCCCGGCATCAGCTGTATGCTGGTCGGGGACGGTGCGGTCGGGAAGACCAGTATGATTGTCAGCTACACGACCAATGGATACCCTACGGATTACAAACAGACGGCTTTTGACGTCTTCTCAGGTAAGGGGATGATCTTTGGCCAACTTTCAAAACCCTGGTGGTTAAATTAAAGTCATTGGATGAATTATGAGGATGAAAACATAAAGAGTGTTATGCTTGTTCAGGACAGGTTCAGGTGGATGGGACCCCTGTGCGGATTCAGCTGATGGACACCGCTGGACAGGTAACTTTGTTAATCTGTGCTAAATTTAATCAAAGAGAATAATGTTAACTAATAACTTGGTTTAAAAAGCTTGTGAACTTTGTCAATTGGAAGCGAGCTTAAGAACGTTTTCTGTATTGAAAAGTACATTCGGTTAAAATGTCAAACAAAAGCGTTCTTATCTGTCTCTGTCTTTGACTTGCAGGAAGAATTTGATGAATTCAGATCTCTGTCTTACGCACACACGGATGTCTTCCTTCTCTGCTTCAGTGTGGTTAACCCCACGTCGTTCCAGAACATAACCAAGAAATGGATCCCTGAGATTCGTGCGTGTAACCCGTCCTCCCCCATCATTTTAGTAGGAACCCAGTCGGACCTTCTGTTGGACGTTAACGTTCTCATAGACCTGGATAGGTACAAGGTCAAACCCGTGTTCAGCTCGCGGGCGCGGAGCCTCGCCGAGAAGATCAGGGCCGCCGAGTACGTGGAGTGTTCGGCCCTTACCCAGAAGAACCTAAAGGAGGCCTTCGACGCGGCGATATTCGCGGCTATTAAACACAAAGCCAGGAAGGCCAAAAAACTGAGGCTATCAGACAGACGAGCCAAAGCTTTTTCCAAATGCAGCTGGAAGAAGTTCTTCTGCTTCATCTGACCCCGTGGGTCGAAGTGTGTGGACTGTTTACATGAGATGTTAATTTATTTTGGACAATGCGTTTACCTACGGTTATTTAGCTTTATTTTGTGGGCGGAGTTGTTTGATCTGTGGAAAACGTCCCGTGTTACTCGACACAAAGTTAACGGAGCACGCAAGCTGCATAAGTGACACTTGCTGTAAGATTGATACACACTTTATGAAGAAAGACTAGAGACAACTACTCCTTAAATCATTTTTTGCTCCCAAAGAGCACCCACCATATGTAAATGAATGGATTTGCATGAGCTGGATAGCTGCCTATTCAAAGCTTGAATGGTGCTCACGTGGAGAAGTCTCTGATGGTCGAGGGAACAAGAGCGGGTATCTGTCTTATCTCTTTTGTGTCGAGCCCTACTTAGACAGACTCTTTCATATGCAACGGGCTGATGTGTGAGATGTCTCCTTCTTAGGGGCCTGTGACCGTATAAATCCGACATCACTCTTACAATGATTCAGCCTGTTCTCCTGATAAACCTTAGATGGGGATTGTCTTGCAAATTGGCAAGATAAGATTATTAGGCTTGTGTGAAAACGGTTTCCTACGTCCGGGGGAAAATTCGGCAAGGTTTTTCCTGGTTTCCTAAGACGGCTTTAGCATCTTCCCTTGTGCAAATGTATTGTCAGAGCGCACACACAGACGAATGTATAGAAGCCCAGCCCATTTTGTGAAGCCATAGCTTGGTTATGTTTGTTTTTTAATGCTTTACTGACAGTGTGTGCTTTTCGCAGGGTAAACAATACTGTCTCTGTTACAAATATGCTTCTTGTGGAAGTTATAGTAAAATGCTGTTTGTTTTAACAGTTATTTTTTTAAACAGTTTTAACTGTTCTGTTTTGATGCCTCAGGCAAGAAGGATGTACCGCTTGATCATTTTATCTGTCTTCACTACCGTTTTGCCTTTTTGATCAAATTCAAGCAGCACTTTTCACAGCTTCTCCTTCAGTGTTTCTTTGCATAATCTAAAAATAAATTTAAAGGGCAAAATACATTTCCAATGCTGTTTTCCCAACGCAACTATGCAAGTTCCCTGTTTTCTTTTCTTTTTTTTCTGCTATAAGTGTTATATGTGAAAGTTGTTTATTTACATGATCATGTGTTTCTCTTAAATATTAAATAAATAACATGATGAAAATGGAGATTGTTCCCTAATTGCATTTTTGAGCTCGGTTAAGTTATATCATTCATTTTTTTCAGTGTCTTTTGTGCCCAACAAGGCTGCATTTATTCAACCAAAAATACAACAGAAACTATAATATTGTGAAATAAAATTAAAATAACTTCTATTAATATATATATATATATATATATATATATATATATATATATATATATATATATATAAGCTGAATCAGCAGTCATTACTCCAGTCTTCAATGATCCTTCATAAATTGTTTTTATAGGCTGATTTGGTGTACAAGAAATATTTAAAAAATATGAGCAATGTATCAGTATTTTTTTTTTTTAACTATAAATGTACTTGTGAATGTTTCATTTGATTATTAAAAGTAATTAAATGACTAAATTAAATATGTGGGTGTGAGAACAAACATTGCTTTATGTGCTACTAAACTATGTACATAGCAAACAAATGTTAGAGATCAGAATACGCTTTCCATACAGTGTGAGTACTTGATGTAAATGGTCCTGTTAAAATCTTCGGAGGGTGTAAATGAGACACAGAGAAGTGTCAGGGACTGCAGGAATATGAATACATTGTGAACTCACACTTCTCTGCTTCAAGGTCTCAAGCTGTGACTTTGAATGAATGTGGGAGAGGATTTCGCCTGCGTACCCTTGAAGTGTAAACAGGATACAAAGGGCTTATTTCTGTTGTTTAACTATTCAAAATGAAATTCAGTATATTTGTACTGTATGTATATTCAGACTTTTACATTTGCTAGACATTTTTTCACAGTGCTACTCAAAGTTACACATTCAAAAGTTCATTCATATATATATATATATATATATATATATATATATATATATTTTTTTCTCTCTCTTCTTTTTTAAAAAAATGCTTAATTCTTGCAAAAATGTATACACCCTCAGAATATCCTAGATGTAGAGTTTTTATTAGAGTTTTTATTATTATTTCTTTATTAGAACAAAACATGTTTACCACCGGTTCCTCAGCAGTGAATGGGTGCCATCAGAATTAGAATACAAACTGTCTACAGTTAATACACATTGCACTACAGCCTCTCAATTAACAATGTAAAATATTAATTATGATTTTGTATATTACAAATTCACAATACTAAAGACTACTATAGTGAACCAAAAAAAAAGTAATTCTGTTATTTTGTTAACGCTGACTTCCACAGTATTTTTTCCATAGCTTGGGAGTCAACGGCTACCAGCAAGTGAAGCATTATGGTCACTAGCATTCTTCAAAATATTTTCTTTCGTGTTAAACAAAAGAAAGAAACTTATATAGGTTTGGGGTAACTTGAGGGTGACTAAATGATGCCAAAATTTTAATTTTTGAGTGAACTGATGAACCCGAGTTATTCGTCAATATTAGGTTTTCATCGGCAGTTTGAACTCATTCTGACGGCACCCATTTACTGCAGACGATTCATCGGTGAGCAACGATGTTCTTAAAGCTTCCAGGCAAAGCTATAATATAGTGCCAGCATTTAAAGTGTCTTGACAAGCTATAGTTTTCTAATAAAATTCATATTTCTATCATAACAGTTTACATTGAAACTTTCACACGTCTCAGAAAACACTGAATGCCATGTTGAATTACAGAAATATCTGCTGCCATTAGTACCCGTTTAAGTGAGAAACATCACAGTGAAATCGTCATGTGCATGATGGCATTGCTCACTACTGCTGCAACAAAGCCGAAAAACAATGAATCACTTCCACTTTGGGATTACGCTCTTTCTACCTGAAGAGCAATCACGTTTAAATGAGTTGCACAATTCCTGTTGCACTGAAGTGAACCATTATGGATTACGAGGACTTCATTAGGTGTCGCCACTCCTAACAATATGACACATCAAATGGTCTTATGTTTGTTAGACCACAGAATGAGTGGAATCAAACAACACAATACTTTTTATTACATCTATTTTACCAAGATAGCGAACACATTCTAAGTAAAAAGCCGGGGAACTACAGGAAATCAAGAAATATCAAATTTCTATAATTAGCCTGACATGAAATAATTAAACTAATCTCCACTGCTTGTAAATTCAGTCGTGTTCACACACACCTACGTTTCCGTGAGGATGCATTTGTGCTTTGGAGTCTAGCATGATACCGCTTTCCACATGTTGAGCAACAGAGGCCAGGCCTGACAGGTTTAGGTTCCCATGAGTGGTGAGGTGTTCATCTCACTTTGTGGTTAAAGAAACGGTTACTCACCTCTTTGTTAGATTTCTTGCCCGCCCCCTTTCCCAGGCCTCAGACCAAACTGACTAGTGCCTTCTCTGGCGCGCTGCCAGTTTCAGTGAGTTTCACTCCTGTCACATTTAGCTACAGGCCTCCTGAGAGGAGCCAGGTACACAGTCACAGACCCGGGCTGTTCCTGGTCAGCTAAATCACCCATTACTGTTAGTGCCTGAGGCTGATCGACAGAGATGATGATGATGCACAGGTCTTTGGGACTTATTTGAACTTTTATTATTGTTTTCATGTATTAACACAATGTTTTGGTTTGAATATTACAAATTTTGCTTTCAAAATGATATTTACCTCATTCTTTCAAGTACTTACTAGGTTTTTGCATTTTATCAGCCATTGAATAACAAGCTAGCTGTTTAGCGGTTTTGCGATTTGTGTTCGTGCGATTTAAGTGAGTTGCTAGGGTATCTATTTTCAGTTGCATTTTAGTTTATTTTAATCATTTTAATTATGTCATTTGAATATTTTATTTAGTTTTAATAATTATGTCACTTTAGCTTTACTAGTTGTCAATGCACTATTTCTCATTTAAGAAACACATGACTAAATGACGCCAACATTTTAATTTGAATAACCGATCAACCCGAGTTAAGTCTGATATGACTATTTGTATATATTTTTATATAAAAAAAAAAATATATATATATATATATATATTAGTCTTCAACTTCACTAGTTGTCTAAGTTAAGTTTTATCTAATAATATTATTATATTTTATTTAACTTCAGTTTTATTTCAATTGTTCAGTTTGTTCAATTGTTTTACATTACATTCCTAAAACTATAACTTAAAGTCGATGCATTAAATATATATATAATAAGTTTTTGTTTAGTGTGTTTCATGTGTTTAAACTTTCTTTACATACAGAACAAATCCTTGTTGGCTTTGCAAACTGACACTAAAACATTTTAATTAGTTAAACATGATGCTTTTAACTATAAATGAATAACTTAAGCAAATCTTTATAATTAGATAGCAAATATTGTTGTAGAAAATCTCCCTGAAGCACAGGGAAGTTTGATAACGGACAGCTGGAGGGCTTGTGCTTGTCTCACAGCTGTTGTCTGCTGAACTGCCTGTAGGCAGTAACGTTACACACTCCCACACTCACTGTCATGTTTATTTGATTCATCCACAGTTTCGGGTGTGTGGCTTATAAGCTGTTATGGTTTCAGTTCTCACACACGTACTGTAAGACAGAATCCTGTTAAATCTGTTGCTGGCTGTACTGATAGACAACTGGTAAGAAGTCATGTGATCCTGCAAACACTGATTGCTTGATAACACATAGATAATGGATTGGCTCATTAGAGAATAGCAGTTCATCATCTGCAATAGTACAGTCAATGAATTCCAAATGTCCGTCTTCAACGAAATCATTACTGATCCTCAAATTGGTCTCATTTTACAAGACAGATGAGCTGATAATGGCTTCAAAGATTTGATATAAGCCTTGATTGGACTGTTCAATGTGATGGTATCATTTTGACCATTGATCTGAATCAATTCCGCGGCTCTTATGCCATTGACATTTCGTTCTTGCCCATGTTATAGTTTGACCTTTTGAAACCCATTGAGCAACGATCTGCTTAGTCTGACCGACAAAACATCCATCTTGATCAACACAAACACAAAGATTGTGTTGTCACAAGCATGTTTTATGCTGACATTTCACTACGCTGCATTTGATTTCCAAAAGGAAATTATAATTATCTTCTAAGGCTAATTTTACCACAGCATCACACTGATGTCGCAGAAATGACAATCCCAAAGCACACTGTGACCAGCTTGTGGTGAAAAATATGTATAAAAAAAGAAATAAATTACAAACATAAAACAAGATTACTAAAACTGTAACTAAAATTAAGAAAAAAAAACCAGTACAATTCAAAATGCACTAAACTAATTCAAAATATTAATACAAAATGTAAAAGCATCTAAATGACAAATTGATTATATCATTACATATAGAAAAATTCATTATAGAAAATAACTATAGAAAAAAAACATATTTTGGACATGATTAATCATTTGATAGCATTGTTGTGTGTGTGCACAATACACACACACACACACTCACACACACACACAGTGCTACTCAAAGGTTTGGGATTTATTCGATTTTTAAATTATTTTTTAAAGACATTTCTTACGCTCATCAAGGCTGCATTTATTTGATCATAAATTGAGGGGAAGGGGGGACATTTACCATTTGAAATTATTCCTGTAAAGAAAAGCAGACTTTTCAGCATAATTACTCGAGCATAATTATTCAGCATAATCCTCCACAAATCGTTCTAATAAGCTGATCTATAATATGCTGATTTATAATCAATGTTTGGACACAGCTGGACACAAAATTATTTAAAGATTCTTTGATAAATAAGTTAAAAAGAAAGGTTAGGGTTTTTTTCTTAATTTCTTTCACTTTCATTCAGTGAGGATATTTTAAAACGATAAAAAAAGATAGCATAGAAAAGACTATAATATTGTTAGAAAAGACAATAATATTCTATATAAAATGAATCAGTGAAGTCAGCTTAGTTTCATGTTGCAAAATAAGGTGGATAACGCAGTGCCACAGCTCATTTTGATTGGCTGACAGATATTGCACGTCCATATAACTTTAAGTTATTTAAAGAGCTTTTGTACAACAGCAAAAGATCCACAAAGAAAATACCAAATCCTAATTAAATTAATATTTTAAAAATTTTTGACAAAAAAAGTCAATGTGATTTCTATGGCTTTTTGTACTTAGCAGAGAAACGCTTCATTAAGGCTGCAGCTAATGTGGAAGTCAAGTCTTCGGTTCAGTTTGCTGTAAAGCATTCAGAATCGGTCACTTCATTTGAGTTAAGAAGCTTGGAGTCATATGCACATCCTAAAACTGGCAACGCAAACAGCCAATACAAAGTTTCAGAAACATCAATAACTTTATTGTAATGATGAGATGCCTCTGTAAAGATAAGTGAATTAATTATGATAGGTCCATCAAGGGTGAGAATCAGGAGGCGGTGCCTTTCTCACACTTTGCATGTAGGGGTGGGGGTGCAGCCTCACGAGCCAAATGAGTGGCGCAACTGCAAGTAAGGACAAGACGATAACAACAACCAACAGTATCCCACACTTCTCAACCACCCGAGCCAGTACAGAGAGAGACGACAAGCTGACATCAGAACATGTTTACCAATGGTGCATCAAGTCGCATGAATTCTCACAAGCTTGCTAAGGCTTGTTAATAACAAGAACGCCATCACTGTCCCTCAATCATCATTTCACATTAGAAAGCTCATAAGCGAGAACGCTGTATGTTTTAATTTTTACATTATATCCTTTTTATCCACTTTTATCTCAAAGGTGACTTTTCCAGGTTTTAAGTGCTGTTATCAGATCTACAGTGGAACCAAGGAAGCGTGAAAAAAGTAAACCAATAACTTTGTTTTAGTAAGCCTTTTTCTGCAAGTGAAAGTTTTGTAAAGTTACAAAGGGATGTTGTTATAATTATAATTCCCCTTAATCTGTACATATCCAGCTGCTGCTCCACCATTTTCATTTCATAAGCGACAAAGGTGTACCAATTCAAATTGTGTACCAGCAGCTTGAAAATGAATCTGAAATCTGAAGTTCATGTTGCAAGGATACCAAAGCATTCTAGAATGCTTGATTCTGATTTTTATTTCATCATAATGTAAATAACCGATATTGTCCAAAAGAACTCTGAGTTCTGGCTTCTTGGCTGACCTATGACTCCACGTACCGCACAACTTATGACATGCATAATACATAGAATTACAAGTCAGTCAAGAATCCGAAACTCGACGCTCAGTCAGTCAGTCAGTCATTTACGTTACTAGAAATAATTTTGTTACAAAAACCCATTGATCTACTTCAGAGAACTTGTGATGACCCCCCCCCCAAAAGGCGTATAGGTTAGATTTACATCGCAGTACTTGCGGATATATCCGGTAAACAAAGCTTTAAAATAATGGTTGCTATCTATTGCCAAGATTGGAAGAGCCAGGATCATTTTTTAAATAAAACTCTGACTATGTTTGTCTGAAAGAAGAAAGTCATATTCACCTTGGATGGTAAAATATGGGGTCATTTTCATTTTTGGGTGAACTATTTCTTTAAATAGCTCGTAGCAGCAAATGAACCAGAAAAAAAAAACAAGACATTGTTCAGACAAAAACGTTTTGGGAAATTACCTTGTATTCCTTTAGCCAAAAGTCATTAGTGAAGTGACAACTTGGCTATTTTAAGTAGTTGCTGCTGATCACTGCTATAAGACAAAGTCGGATAAAGTTCTTGACATTGAGCTAAGAAAAGGAAGCATACGAGAGACGTATAATCCTTTGTAAGAATGATCAGCGAAGTTCAGACATCAGTGTTATCATCTGTCAGCTCTAATCATAGTATTACTCTAAGAATGCAATGCATGCAGGACTGGCATGTGGGTCAGCTGTGTTTTCAGTGACATTTACCAAACGTTTAAACTTGACTGGTTCTTGCTTACTCATTCTGAAAGAATGGGAATCAGTTTTTTAAAGGAGCTTTACATATTTTTAATAATTAAAATGGGAAAAGGCAATTAAATGGATTATTTGGAAGCACCAGTATACCATAACTAGCCAGTCTTTAAAAAAAAAAAAGACGTTAAGTGTTCCTTTAACACTGAAGCTAAAATTTCTTTGATGTCACAACAAACTAATTTCCTCTTTAATTGTTTGAAGATAACTTCTGCAAACGAGTGGATGATCAGCACTATCCAGCCCTACGAATGGTGAATTTAACCAAGCTGTGGAAACGCATACCGTGGCTCTTAATGGAAGTATAAAGTATATCCAGACCAAAGGTCATTGATAAGAGGTAAACTGATGGTTTAAAACGAAGTCTGCACAAGGCTTAAGATTTGTTAACAAAGTGAACGCTCACCTGACCGGCTTTACAAGCTCTCTCTCTCACCACTCATCTTAAAAGCCACCGAGTCAAAAGAGCCGGTTTGACTGGAAGAACGTATATCGGCCCAGCCTTCAGATCAGCTAACTGCTAGTGAGGTAATGTGAGCAGAGAGCTGGGTTAACACATCAACATCCGCTTGCTTAGACAATGATATCTACAGATGATTAAGCTCCAATGAAACTGAGGCCCTAAGATTAATCCTTGAGGAAATGACATTGCTGCAATTCTTGTTTTTTTTATTACAAAAGTGCCTTTTAGAAAAGAAGGAACTGTAAATTTTATAAGGGTCACACACTACCGTTCAAAAGTTTTGTTGACCTCAATAATTTATTCCCAACAGATTATTTACAGTAACTTCCAGGGTGTGGATTTTAAAGAAAATTATGTCAATACAACTACTGTAATTGTCCTTTTTATATAATGAGTTAATAGAGTCGCCTTTCAGCTTCAGTACTGCCTGACCTACTATCACAAAAACTGTTTATTCCCTCTCTGCCTTTCTCAGGGGCTTGGCAGCAGCAAACTTGAGAAATTAATTTAAGAGGATATCTGGTGGATATTTCTAGGTGAAGGTTCACAGGGAGGCAGATGGAGACCGCACAGTCCAAACAACCTCAGGAAAGAGAGAGAGAGCTTGAGTATCTAACAGAAAAGCCGAAAAATGCATTTTATTATGTGCTACTTTAACAAAGAAATTGCAAAACAAGTTAAAAAAATGCTGCGAGTTCCTGTGAGTCAGTTCAAGTGACAAAAGCACCTGCCCTACGTTTCTGCACACGTTTATCAGGAGACTCTGACGAGTTTTGAGCCGAGATTCAAATGAAAACTTGAGGCTGAAGGGGTGGGCTTTCTGGTTGTAGTTCCAGTAATGTTTTGTTATTCGGAGATTTATGGGGGATGGAGAGCATTGAAAAAGCACAGCAGTATAGCTTCCTGGATAAAGCTATCGAGCCTTCTTCCTTTTCAAACGCTTTATAACGACCTCCAATTTTTTTTTTTTTATTCTGATATTTTTAGATTTGCATATCTGATGTCAATAACTGAATCAGATGGAATGAGATTTTCCGCATTGTGTTGCTCAGCACTATTTGCATATTATTACACAATACAAAAAAAGCACACAAAGACAGCTTGGGTAGGGTTGATGTCGCTTCCTGGTAACATAAGCACGTCCAGCCTATGAGTTAGCAACTGCACACGAAAAATATGGTGGCCAATGACAAGAAGATTACGGTTGAGAGAGGGCAGCCGCTGCAGAGGTCCGTATTTTATCACCAGGGTGTTTCTGTGTTGCCTCATGGCCCGTGAATGTTACACCTTAGCACATAGTAAAAGTCCACAGGGAGGCAGAGTAGTGTCATGAGGGGAACTCCCATCACAGAGGGGTTCCTGCACCTTCCCACACAACTGGTTTTCCCTCCAAAAAACAGCCCATCCTTCAGGCAAATCAAAGATGCACACAAAGATTTAGCTGTTAAATCCGCTCGCAAGGGGTCTCCGTTTAAATATACGCTTAAAAACAAAAGCGTTTCTTCCATCGATGCCATAGGGAAACCATGTCAGGCTACTTAAAGAACCTTTTTCCTTTGCGTTTTAATAATCCATTAATCTAATTTTTTATCCATTAAAAAAATCCCAACACAGAGCCCTTGAGGAGGCTTCCTCCCACTTGTGCCGAAAATGCCATGTTTTATCACTTGAGTACTTCAGTTTATAAACCAAGGGAGCTCACGTGCCTCTAGTGTTTATGTATACACAACGATATAAACCGTGGTTAACGCCAATTAACTGGGTCGGGAGGGAACAGTATAAACATGTCAATCCGTGCAGCTAAACACACTGATATTTTATGGTCATACAGAGTTGAAATCATTGGGAAAGTGACGGTGGACGGCTTGTTTATGATGTGCTCCGTTGGGTGGCTGGAGGGTGTAGGACGGTCTAACCCCCCACTGACACACACCCCCCGAGCAGAGTTCCTGGGAGGTTCTCACCTCCGGGAGGGATGATTATCCTGTCAGGAGCATCTTCACAGCAACTTAACAGGATCATTTCAAACCCCTGAGTTGTTTTCTCAGCCTTTACGGGAATGGTCATTGCAAATGGTCAGATGGGAAAGAAGCAATGCTACATGGGAAACCGTATTTGAATAACAACAAGGTCTCTGAACTCTGACCTTTAGGTTCTATCTGGGCTCAAGCTTGACTTCAGTACGAGTTAAGCCCGATCGACGGCATTTGTGATAATGTTGATTATTGACAGAAAAAAGGCAGCAGCAAAAATTTGTTACAAGGCACTTACAGAAGAAGTAAAAAAGGGACAATTTTGAAAAGCTCGTTTTAAAACTTCATAAAGAATTACATTTCTACTGTTAAAACGTGTAGTACTTCAGATGTAAAGCTATTCTTGTCATTTTTAGTCATTTTACACCGAAGTGGGAAGAAAGCTGTAAACTGGATATACATTGCCAACACAAAAGCTTGGGGTTAGCGGCTTCGAAGAAATTATTACTTTAGCAAGGATGCATTAAACTGATCGAAGCAGTAAAGACTACTCTCTCGAATGCTTTTCTTTACAAATTTCTATTCATAAACCGTTTTCATTGTTGATGATTTTCTTTTGAGCAGTAAATCAGCATTAGAATGATTTCTGAAGAATTACATGCCACAAACAGCTAGAGTAATGGCTGCTGAGATCTCAACTTTGCCATCACAGAAATAAATTAAACGTAAAATATGAAAACACACAAAAAAGGTCTGCGTGTGATAATGTTATAAACTACAACCATGTTAACACGTATTGTTGAATCTTGTGGTAATACCATTTTTTTTTTAAAAACTGCCTCGTTGTAACCCAAACTTTGATTATTCATTTTAATTAAAAAAAAAGTGGAAAACATTCAAACTAATTTCCTTTGGTTATCAACAACGACAAAGCCATAATCTAAGGTTAACTTAAATTTAAACACAAGGGGAATTTGTGTTCTTAATCATTGCTGACAGTTGCTCTTAAAGTGAAGGGAACGTTTTACTTTGTGTAAATACAAAGCAGCATGAACACAAATAAACAAATGGGAGGTTTCTCTTTCCTTTTCCCCAAACAGGTAAACTTGAATGGCAACTCTAACACGGGCCTATGCAACAGACAGCAAGTTCCTATAAGGAACTTGCAGGGTATTTAAATACAGAGGTGGCATGGAAAACATTTCCTCAGAATATGTAAAAGTGATCTGAATCCTACATAAGAATAAACACGTCGACAACAAAAGTTTTGTGTTCCACGAAACCACAGCAAGAGCTATATTGTGATGGATGTTCACAACAGCTGTGCACCAGAAATACTGTGAAACTGATATTGCAAGAAAGCGTCACTTGCCTTCTGTTGTCTGACCTCTAGAAAGCATCTACTCTGTACAGACCACCACAGTACATTTCCACTTCCTATTTAAAATGTAAACGTTAATTCAGAAATCAGTCAGTAAATTCAATTCCAACTACTTTTAAAGGAACGCAAAAACTTTGCGATCCTGCAATAAGAGCTTAGCTACACTTAAATCAAACAAGCAATCCATGCATCAAGTAAATAGGTAATAAAATGTTTATTAAAACAGTTTCATGCTTTGATTTTTAAATAGGAAAAAAATTAACTACTAATACAGCGACTAGAAAAATGTCATGATTAAAAGAATAGAAAAGGAAAACAAGTTCATCTATATAAACTGATTTGGTTGTAGTTACCAAAAAATTGGCACACATGTCCCTCTAGTGGCTAATAAAGGTCAGAATCAGATGGAAAAAACGATCAGCTTTTCAGGGGAATATTGATATAGAAAATTTCTAACATACTACAAAGTTCAAATATTAAAAACAGGAGTGTACCTAATTCACATGAAAAAAAAAACATAAGCACTAATAAAACTAATTTTTTTTAATAACGTTTAAAGGACCAAATATAATTTTATATATAAAAAGGACCCATTAAATTTGCTGATCGATGCAACATGTATCCAACAAACCACTAGACGTAACAACTAAATATAGAGTTGGTGACAATACAAAAACTACCAACAATACACTTATGGTTCATTTAAGGGATTTCCAAATCTTTATCCTGTTTCAAAAGAAAGACTCTGTAAAAGAAACGGTGCCATAAATTATTTATAGCCACAAAAATTTCAATGATGTAAAACTTGCATAGTATGAAGCATGACATGAATAGTTACCTCGGTGTCATCTGGACTGTGCAAGAATCTCTTGACAGCTCCTGTACACTTGAACCAAACAATTCAGCCGAGGCTTTGAACTCTGCCAGAAGAATGCAGCATGTTAATTTACAGACTGACATGCCAAAGATTGCTATAATCTTGCTTTTGCAATCAAAAAACAGCAGCTGCTTCGTACCTGGAAAAGAGGAACAACACTGGTCACCGTCTCGGGATCCGCTGGGTCCTTTATCAGAATGCACAGGTAGTATATGATGCTGTGCTGAGGTGGAAACATACAAGGGCGATTATGTTTTTGGTGTTTCTAGATCACAATGTCAAACGTGCAAATACCTCACGTTTACCATATAAACAGCCTCGTTGATCACAATGTCTTTCAGTTTGTTCATTTCGATGAAGATCGTGCTTTCTCGTCCGGATGCATAAGATGAAGAGAGCTGGACACCAAGGGAACCAATTACGAGAAGGGTCTCGTGGTCCACCTTCACAAAGTGAATATGAATCATCATCCCAACCAGAGTGAGGATGATGGCACTCGACAGGACTGTCGTGTTCTATTCATCAAAAAAAAAAAAAGTCATTAGTCGCGCAATAAAATCTCGGAACATAAGCTACGTGTTCATTTTCTTGCAGCATGAGACGTTCTTACCTCTGTGAAGAAAAATACAGCATAAGCAAATAACCAAACGAAGCAGGTGTAGACCATCACCTTACGCAAAGACAGTTTCGGTGAGGTGACGGTAAACTCTCTGCAGAAAGCAGAGTGGGTTTGACAGCCTAAAGAAATCAAGTTGCCATTAATGTCTGTGAACTCTTCCTCTGCCATGTCGACCACAGTCAGAACATCGTACGAAAAAGGACTGAATTAGATTAAATAGCTTTGCTTTAACGGTCATTTAACAACAAACAGGCAAATCTTCTTCTTATATGGTATGGCGTTGAAACATTAATAGAAAAGGGGTTTTCTGCCACCTACTGGACTGGGGTGTGAAAACGTGACAACGCGTTTTAATCGACCCTTTAAGCATGAAAGCCGTTTCTTTTCATTTTACGTCGATAACAATTAAGGCCAGACAGTCAGTTCAGTAAATGCTTATTTTTAAAATAAATAGTCCAAATGTACTGTAAAATAATGGTTTTCTGTATATGCAGGTTCTATAGCATGTATCATTTTGTAATACTCTGTATCTGTTCCTGAAGGTGGTGTATTTACTAATGATAAGTGACTAACAGCTTCATCTTTGTGAAAACGAACACAAGGACGTTTAACCTTTAGGGTACTTTTTGTATTATATTTTTTATAGCCTGCCATTTGCCAATTAAATGAAAGTCTAACCCCCAGTTTTATAGACAAGGCAGACTAAGATGCAAGTCTGAGGTGTTTCAACTGAAAACATTTCCCCTGACTTATCTTAAAATATATCAGTGCCCTTGCTTTGTCTCAATATGCTCACCAAAAATAATGTTTGCATTTTTTTAAACAGGTTTATAAAAATTACTTAAATGTCTTAACTGAGCTATGGCCTAATCTTGGCTTAGTCTAACACATGTCTGTGAAACTGGGCCTAATAGCTTAATACATAGTATTAAAAAAAAAAGAAGAAAAAAAAGAAGTTAGCCTACTTAACGTGTTTTCATATTTTGGTCTATATAGAGAGTGAACTACAAAAAAAAAATACTGCATTAGAAATCAAATTATACATCAGCTGAATGCTTGAAACATTAACATTCATCCTGTGAAAACCATTTTATTGTATTACTACAAAAAGATAATTTCTGGTTATATTACAATTTTATTATTTTTTTAAATTACAAAATACAATTTAAGTTTGGATAATGCACCTGCACATCTAAGTACAAAAATGGGGGCGACAGCTACAGGGTTAATATCAGCAGGTACAAGTACAGTTTAAAACACTAAGATTTGAAGTGCACTAAAAAGCACTTTTTCAGACGGGAATACACAACAGGAAGACATTTTGTCCCCTCATGTGTTCCTTTTGCACAATCTTGTTTTGACCTCTGTCCACACCGACTTTCCTGCTACCTCCTACAAGTAAATACTGCTTGTGGCTAATAGACTCCGTTTCCCATCTGGCATTGCGGTTGGTAACTTTCTACTTCCGCTCCAGTGAAAACAAGCCGATCAGCTGATCTGACCTGGCAACAACATTCGCCCGAATCTACCGGGGAGGGGAATCATTTTACAAGCTGGTGGGGAAAAACACTTATCTTGACATCAACCGGCTTATTATTTTGCGTTTATCAAAGGGTCGTTGTCGTGTGCGATGTTTCAGGGAATACAGCAGCTTGTTTGATGAAGACTGCGGTGTGATTCTGGCTCGAAATCAGCTTGTTTTGTTCGGTCAAAGCTGGGTTGATCAATGTGTTGTTGGGTGAACATACTTTAAGGACAGTCTGTACGATACTAAACAACTATTAATTCAGCCGCATTAGTCATATTTCTAACCCCCTAGTATTTGTAGTCTTTGAAATTTGAGGTGTTTTTACAGACACGTATGCTAAGCTTAGCTAGCTTGAGTAACAAAGCCCAGGACGATAACACCACCCGAATGTAGCTGTTTTCTTAGTGTTTACATCTGCCAATAAATACACGTCGATTGTTGTCGCTCGTAGTTTGTAAGTTTAGACACTTTAGACTGATTGATCACTTTAAAAAAATCAACCAGAGAGCTAGACAAGTCTGACCTAGTGCCAGTGCTATACGGATGTCAACTGATCTATTTATAGTTCATATTGAATATTTGATTTTAAGCCAGTGTCATAATTTTGACATCACATTTCGAATTCCAATGAAATTCAACGAGTAAGATATTTTGTTTAAAATCTCAAATGCGTCAAGTTTGAGGCATTATATCTCAGCTCTCTTGTTGATTGTACTCCTAGGTTGGTCTCTTCTGTAGTTGGTGCAACTTTAAAGGAATATCGAGTCAGTATATTTTGTTTTAGTACTTTAAATTCGGTCGCTTCCGTTCGGTTCGCTACCTCGCGGTTACATTTAGGCGTATAATGAGCAGTCAGGGCTCGTCGGTGGAGAAGGGGGTGAACGGCGTCCTGGTTTGTCAGGAGAGTTACGCCTGCGGCGGCTCCGACGAGGCCGCCTTCGAGTGCGACGAATGCGGCAGCCTCCAGTGCGCCCGCTGCGAGCTGGAGCTCCACCGTCAGGAGCGCATGAGGAACCACGACAGGATCCGAATCTCACCTGGACACGTACCCTACTGCGACTCGTGCAAAGGGGACGGGGGCGTTCCGAACGGGGGTCGCCTGAGAGCAGTGGTCCGCTGCCAGGGATGTAAAATCAACCTGTGCTTGGACTGTCAGAAGCGGACTCACAGCGGGGTGAGCAAAAGAAAGCACCCTCTCACCGTCTACCCTCCCTCGAAACCCGCGGAGAAGAACTGCAGCACTGGAGATGAACAGCTGGACGCATTGAAAGCTAAACTGGAGCAAGTCATCAGTTTTCTTTTAGTGGATGAAAAGGAAGATATGCAGGTAAGTCAGCTTTTCCCGTTTTATACAGCGGTTAGTTCTGGTCCTCAAATTTGATTGGTTGAGTGGCGATGAACGGGTGTTCATTATGAAGGCAATTAAAAAAAAACGGAAATTGATTTCGCAAATAGAAACGAATTCGTATTATATTTATTATAATTAATTTAATTGTAAATATTCTATAAAAATATAAATAAAATAATAAATATATATATATATATATATATATATATATATATATATATATTTAAAAATATATATATATATGAAATTTTATTAAATTAAAAAAATATTTAAAATTAAATTTATATATATATATATATATATATATATATATATATATATATATATATATATATATATATATATATATATATATATACACACACACACACACATTTTTTTAATACAACATTTTGATTAATAATAATATTATACATTTTGATTTTATGCAAAATAAACATGATAATGAATTAAAAAAAAAACGTGTTATTTACACAACTTGAACAGGTGAAGGATGAGGAGGAGTTTGTGAGAAACTTGGGCTGCAGGCCTGAAGAGCTCTTGAAGGTGGTGTCCATTTTCGGCAACACTGGAGAAGGCAAATCTCACACTCTCAATCACACTTTCTTTTTGGGCCGTGAAGTTTTCAAGACATCTCCAACCCAGGATTCCTGCACCGTTGGGGTTTGGGCCGCACTGGACCCTGTCCACAGGGTGGTGGTTGTTGACACAGAGGGACTCCTGGGAGCGGGAACTAACCAAGGACAGCGGACCCGCCTTCTCCTGAAGGTGCTTGCCGTCTCTGATCTCGTCATCTATCGGACACATGCTGACCGGCTTCACGATGATCTTTTCAAGTTTCTTGGAGATGCATCAGACGCGTATCTAAAACATTTCACAAAAGAGCTGAAAGCCACAACAGCACGCTGTGGTTTGGATGTGCCCCTTTCGACTTTGGGTCCTGCTGTAATAATCTTCCATGAGACTGTCCACACCAAGTTATTAGGCTCAGGTCAGTTTTGGATGGTTTATACTTTGCTGCCGTTTTACCCAACAATATGTTAGGAATGACACTGAAAGATAAGGTAAGCTAAGTAATAAAAGCGTAATACCTATCTTTTGCACACACTGTAGACAAGCCATCAGAGTCGGCCGAGCGGCTTCTTCAGGAACGCTTTAGAAAACTTGGCCTCTTTCCGGAAGCATTCAGCTCTATTCAGTACCGGGGCACTCGGACCCACAACCCTCCGACTGACTTCAGTGGTCTTCTGCGCAGCGTGGAGCAGCAGTTAGATAATAACACTACACGATCTCCACGGTCTGCTGGGGTCATCTATAAAGCCTTGCAGGTATTTTTCGTTGATAACCACTTTTAGCTCATCAAATGAAAGGGTGGAAGAGTTGGTTTGAAATGTTCTCAACTACTTTATTCTAAAAAAAAAAAAAAAAAAAAAAAAAAAAAAAAAAACATTACTTTTTGAGCTACTAAAGTGGCTTGTTTTTTTTACATGGCTATTTACAAATCTGGCTTTAACATATTCCAAAGGACATTTTTAGCTATCAGCTGTAATGTACAGTAGTTTGTGTGGCTGATCAAGCTCCTCTTCTCCAGGCTCTGAGTGAGTGCTTCAGTGGAGAGATTCCTGATGAGCATCTGGCAAGCAACTCTTTTTTTCCAGATGAATACTTTACCTGCTCCAGCATCTGCCTCAGCTGTGGGTAAGTCTTCACATCTCAGGAATCACTTCACTACTGATTTCAAATCTGTTTCATATTTTTAAAGCAACACTTAGAAGAACATGCTCTCTGCTGTTCAATAGTTGGGGGGCTTTATGAATTATTATTGTTTTGTAAATAGCCTCTTAAGTGTGCAAAATCAATTATTATTTAATTTAAAATAGAGTACGAACAGTAATATTATGAAATATGATTACAATTGAATTTTTTGTTTATTTTTATTGTAGCATATTTTAAAATGCATTTTTCCGTCTGTGATGGAATGCTAAATATTCACCAGATATTACCCTGACTTTCGCTTTTGGTCAATTTAATGCATTTAATGAATATAAATTTTCTTTCTTTAAAAATATATCTTACTGACCCCAAATTTTTATTATTATTTTTATTATTTTAGCAATTTTGTTCAGATTAATATGGAATCTGTGACTGTTTTTATGGTATCATAATGCTGATTCCGATGGGTGAAAAGGAAATTAAATATAGTAACTTCAGAGCATTTTATGTTAATGTTTAAATTCTGCATTTCCATGTGGGCCTATTCTATTCAAATGTTAATTCAAACATAAAAAAAATATAGAGAGCATGCTCTGAAGGGTCCCTGAGCAATATTTAAGCATGCAAACTGAATATTTTAACTACCAGTGTAATGTACATACATGAGAACTGATTTGGGTCATTTAAAAGATCCGGTTCAAAGGAGTTATTTGTATGGCTCCACAAGATGGCTAAACTAGTAATTAGACGTTTGACTATACTAGTTTTTATGCTTGTAATGCAGAAGGAACATTCCTCGCTTTTACACCCTCTGTTTCTGTTCTGAAAAACAAATGTAATTCAAATACTTTGTTTTTCTTTTGTAGCTCAGGCTGTAAAAACAGCATGAATCACCTGAGAGAGGGTGTGGAGCATGAGGCTAAACACCGCTGTCGCTATTCAGTCCACTATGATAATCGCATCTATACCTGCAAGGTAGGACATAAACAATGAAACACATGCTCTGTGATCGTCCGGGTCTGACATTATGTGTGTAAACCTGCTATTCCAGGCTTGTTATGAGAGTGGCAAAGAGGTGATTGTGGTTCCAAAGACGACGGCATCCTCTGACTCACCATGGTTTGGTTTGGCCATATACGCCTGGTCCGGGTGAGTCATGCTATTGAATTTTATCTGGTAAAGGTCCATTTGGTTCAGTTCATTTAGAGGGACAGGATTAAGCTTGGCTTTTCCCTTTGCAGATATGTGATCGAGTGTCCAAATTGTTCGGTGATCTATAGAAGTAGGCAGTACTGGTATGGGAACCAGGACCCTGTTGATACAGTGGTTCGTACCGAGATCCAGCATGTCTGGCCAGGGGTGAGAGTGATCTGCAGTTTATTCTATGTATCAATGTTTAAAAAGCAAAAAGAACGAGCTTTGTTTACTTTTCCATTTACGTCTCAGTCCGACGGATTCCTGAAGGACAACAACAATGCTGCGCAGAGGCTGCTCGATGGTGTGAACTATATGGCTCAGTCTGTTTCAGAGCTGAGCGTCAAGCCTGCCAAAGCCGTCACTGCCTGGTTAACAGACCAGATTGCCCCTACTTACTGGAAGCCCAATTCTCTCATTATTGTGAGTTTTAATGCTAGCTAGGCAATTTTAATGTGGCTTTTTTAATGAAGTCAAGTCTTCTCTAAAACGCAAACTTTTTCCAGAGATGCAAAAACTGTGGAGTGGAATTCCAAGATAATGATACAAAGCACCACTGTCGGGCTTGTGGAGATGGTTTCTGTGATGGCTGCTCCTCTAAGACACGGCCGGTCCCTGAGAGAGGTTGGGGCCTGGCGCCTGTGCGAGTCTGTGATGCCTGCTTTCAAAACAGAGGAATCCCAGAAGGTATCTCAGAATAGAGAGAGAGAGAGAGAGAGAGGGGGGTGACCAAAATACTTAAAGCACCTGACAGATCTGAAAAGATCGACCTTTACTGACCTCAAAAACATGATTTCATTTGATAATGTTCATGGAACATGGAGACAGTTGCTATGAGCACGACAAATACGAGTTGCTGGTACTGATTTTATCCACTTTTAACTTTATATCAACTTATTTTGTATCGTCAACCTTTTGCAGCAATTACAGCAGCACATCGCATAGTGTCAATACATTTTCTGAGAACTTGAACACTAATGTTATCTGGTGCCTTCTGCAACTCAAGCCAAAGGCTTTTCTTTAAATGTATAATAGATCTGTCCAGTTTATTTTCCAACTCGCACCCAAAAAATTGCTCAATGTGGGTAAAGTCCAGACTTAGAGAGGGCCAGTTTACAATTTTCAATATTTCAAGAGATTCCTTTCTTCGCAGGTAGTTCAGGGCAAAAGATTGTTTTGTGGGTATTGTAATGGCTCTTTCAACAAAAACAACTGAATCCTCTGAAATATGCCAAGTGTTGTTTTGACCACCACTGTATATGTGTGTATATACATAATAATGAACATAAACAGAATGAGTAAATATAATATATATATATATATGTGTGTGTGTAATATATATATATCATACTGTAACTGTTTTCACACAGAATTATTGGATGCAGCGCTGGAAGAGGAGCAAGGTGGGACTCTGATTGCCAGGAAGGTGGGAGAAGCTGTCCAGAACACATTAGGAGCGGTAGTCACTGCTATAGACATCCCTCTTGGTGAGTTCTTCTCTCTTCTAGGAGCCTATAAAATAAAAATTGTTAACATGGCAGTATCCCAATACTAATATAAATGCACACCGGAAATGCAGTTAAGTATCAATCCGTTATAATGCTAACTAATAATAAACATTTGGCTTGTTCAAGTAACCTCTTCTGTGATTTTTAGTATTAAGCACGTTATTTTCATAAGTTACGTACTTCCGCAGGAATATCTCAGCATATATACATGATCAAATATGTTTACTAGGTCTGGTTAAAGACGCCGCCCGTCCAGCATATTGGGTCCCTGACCAAGACATCCATTGCTGCCATCAGTGCCAGCGTGAGTTTAATGCCCGTCTCTCTATTCATCACTGCCGTGCATGTGGACAAGGAGTATGTAACGACTGCTCCCCTGATCGCCGGGCCGTGCCCTCCAGGGGCTGGGACCATCCTGTGCGGGTGTGCATCACCTGCAACCAGAAATCCGGAGAGCTCTAGCAGAACAAAACATCACTCTGCGTTATAAGACACCCCCGTATATGGCCACAGCGCTTCAGGACGGGTCGAGAGGGGAAAAAAAAGCGCTGCTCTAGAACCAACGAATGATTGTTTGAGAGGAACATCTCTGCTTTTTGTCCTAACACTTCATTCACGTCATGCTCCTCAGCTTTACATAAGCTGTTCACAGTTTAACATATGTAATGGCCTACACGTTTTCTTTTTTAAAGGTTAAATCCAGCAAGGAAATAAATCTGTCAAACCCTCGACAATCCTTTGTCTACCATGCAATACGTTACCTGTGGGCAGGCCCAGATGGAACGTTGGAATGAACGTTTTTAGGAAAATTCACACAGAATGGGTTTAAACATGGCAGAAAAAAAGCGTTAAACATTATTAAAGGTGCAAAACATAATTAGGTCCGTTCCATTTCTGTAAGAATTTTCCTGTGGGTAAAGGCAGCTAACATATGGCCTCTACATGATACATAGACCGGTGCACAAGCAGTAATAGTGTTTACTGTCCTGTTCATTTGCTTTTACCTATTTTGAAACACAAGGTTATCCATATTGTTTTGCATTCCTTTACCCTCTGCGAAACCCTAGTGTAGACTTTAGATTAATTCCTGTTTGTCTCTATTATTTGCTGCCTGTTATGAAACAGATCTGGCACGATCATGCAAAACTTATCAGATGTTGTTCAGTATAATTAAAATACTTCTTTATCATTTATTTTAAATGTGTGTATTCGAGCAGGACGTTTTCGTTTGATATTTTTAAAAAACTGACCTTTTGAACGAATCACTACAACTGTTGCAGAATCGAACTGCGTAGTGACTCAAAGGAACACTCCACTTTTTTTTCTGGAAATAGCCTCATTCTCCAACTCCCCCAGAGTTAATAAGTTGAGTTTTACCATTTTTGAATCCATTCAACTGATATCCGGGTCTGACGATAGCACTTTTAGCCTAGCTAAACATAGATCATTGAATCCAATTAGACCAGCAGCATTGTTTTCAAAAATGACCAAAGAGTAATATCACTACACCTGGTCTTAGTACACAATATAACCACAGAAGGGTCAAGTTTTAAATAGGAAAAATATCTAACCTTTTGGTCATTTTTAAATGCGATGCTGCTGATCTAATTGGACTCAATGATCTATGCTAAAAGCGCTAACACCAGACAACGAGATCGGCTGAATGGATTCAAAAACGGTAAAACTCATCTCATCAACTTCAGGGCAATTGGAGAATGAATCCATTTCCAAAAAAGTGGAGTGTTAACACAAAGCCATGTTGAAACCACACAAATGAAGTGGCTCTGCAGTATGTCAAACGAGACGCCAATCTACATAAATCTCATGTTATCATATGGTAGTTGCTTTTATTTTGCCCCAGGTATGTGTTCTGAACACTGATCATTTAAGTTTGTTTGGCCAAACAAAAACTCATTATGTAGAATCAGGTTATTGTAGACTCAGTGAGGCATTATGTGTGGATGACGCGAACATGATTGACACAGACATAAGAAACACGAATATCATTTTATGTTCTTTGCACCTTGTATGCCAATTAAATTAAACTTGAGTACCTCTAAGAGTGTGGCTTCAATATAAAAATGTGTAAATGCATATTTGTACAGAAAGTACATGAAATTAAAATCAATGGGTTTCAATGTTGTTTTTCATTTTATGGACAAAAACAAATAAAACATTAAATTCATGTTGGGGTTTGAATTAAACTCACGGAAACAAAGATTTTAGATTTATTTTGAATTGAAGAATGCCTTGCCCTCCTTTTTTCCCCCCAGCACATTTCAATTCAAATATTTCCAGAAAAACAACATGACATGAAATTGCACTTTTAGGAGGTATGTTTCAAGTAACTATAGTTTAAATCTTATATCCAATAAACTTTTCCAAAAATGTATCCATTGATGATATAATGGATACGGAGTATTCTGAATCCATCACAGTCTAATCTAGAATATTACTGAAAAAGAAAAACTATAGGCAAATGGTAAAATGGCAACATTTTGGTCAGTAAGACAGTAAGACACAGCAGTCTGTGTTTTTATATGGCAAATGTTAGCACTGACTCTCTAGTGTTAGACCGTCCTGATAGTCTTTGTTGTAAGAGTAGTAGTACAGATCGTGACGGACAGCCATAAGGAGTCCAGGAAGTCCTCTACTACCACCCAGCTGGGAGGAAAACACCACATTTGGGATCGAGTCTTTCCCTGCAGGGTGAGGTGAAGGGATGGTCCTGAGGAGACGGCTGTCGTGGAGGCTCCAGAGACGGGTGTAGCAGTCCTGACCCACTGCAAACGGCACACAAGATGCGTTATAAGTTGTGATAGAACTGCACTGAAATTATGGTTCGACTAAAACAAACAACAACAACAAAAAAAAGATATACCAGCAAGCAACAATCCTTCTGGTTCATTGACATGAATGGGTAGATAGGCATATTCATTGTGGTGGCCTTCATACTGTTTGATGGACCGCTTGACACGAATGTCCCACAGCTTTATCTGTTTAGCGACAATGTGGAGGGGGTAATAGAAATACATTAATAATTCAGTGCTCTAAATTGTCATTAACAGAATGATGGTCTGTGGTCTGTGGTGTTTATCATAGACAGACCTTGCCCAGCATGTCAGCAGCGAGGAGGTAGTTCTCATCCTGTAGCAGTTGGACCGAGGTGATGGCTGACTCCTGGAAGAAGCGGCTGGTCTTCCAACCGTGACTGCGACCCCTGTCACGCTGACGCAGGTCTATGCTGAAGATCTCTCCTGAGCGACAGCCGTTGAACAGCACGGGAGCCTAAAATACGCACAGAGGGTCACACAGATATCTTTGCTCACGTGCATAAGCTATTAAGAGCATGCTACTCTCATCACACTAGGAAGAGGAGGAATTTTTGAATAGAGTTGTTATTTGATTTACTTTCCGCACAAAAATTAATCTTGAACCATTGATGTCACATGGACTATTTTAACAATATCCTTACTATCTATCTTGGTCTTGAATGTATGAATTGTGCTGCTGTCTATGCAGGGCCAGAGAGCTCTTGGATTTCATCAAAAATATCTTAATTTGTATTCTGTTTTTCAGGTTTGGAACTAAATGAGAGTGATTAATTAATGACAAATAAAATGTTTAGGTGAGCTGTCCCTTTACCGAAGGGTCACTTTTACCCTTTACCACTCTATTGTAGTGTGTGTTGTCAACTTAGACTTTTTCTCAAATTTAGTGGGAATGCAGCATTACAATTACACAAGCATTCATAACAGACTCCAAGCATGTGCACTACCACTTTGCCATGGCCAAAAACAAAAAACAAAACCACATTGTTCTTTTCTCACCCTCAGGGCAAACTGTTGAGCTAGAACATCACTGCCTGCGAGGTACGTCGCTCTACGTCCAGTCACAGCATCCGTCACAATCACACGTCGAGAAAGGCCTAGGTATATGTAAATAAAAAAAATAATAATAAGAAAAATATTACACACACACACACATATATACACATATGCAATATATAAAAACTGTCAATTTTTATATTTTGCAATATTACTGTATTATTAGTTAAATTAATGTAACCATGGTGAGCATAATTTTCTTTCCAGCAGCATATTGCAGATACACATACAAACTCACCAGTGCTAAAGGTTTTATCGGCCTGTGGGTTGAGGCACCATGCACATGACCAAGCTGTGGAGATCTTAAAACTGCACAGCATCCCTGGCTGATCTGATATAAAAAGTCATTTCGGTTTAATAAAGCGAAAAACAAATAAAAAGTGTTTTTAATTTAAGAATGTGGGAAACCCAAAAGGAAAAGATTTGCACCTGGATTGAAGTTGCTGAAAAGAGAAGCAGGTAATAAGCTTACACAGCCTGGGGTCTGAGAAATGCCCACCAAACACAACCTGAAGGGTGGTCAAGAAACACTTCCTCATCAATTAGAGATGTTTATGACGATTTCATTTGTTTAATTGTCATTAATAGAGTAACTATGCAAGTAAAAAGAAATAAAAAAAAATCCTGGACACCACATTAGTTTCAAAATTAGCATAAAAATAAAGATTATGTTTTAGCATCTAAAATGTTTGAAGGATACAGAACATGAGAGTCTGTATGCGTCACAGATGCCCAGCACACAGAGTTCACCTGAAACAAAATTAAAAAGGAAATAGTTTTCAGTACTATAAAACATCTTATTTTTGGTGAAAGGAATTCATTTTAAATTCCCCTGGTTACCTTGCGGTTCGTGAAATAAAGGTTATCGCACATCTCCACCGACAGAGAGCCTTTTCTGCAGCCGTGGAAATTCATAATGCCATACTTGCAGCCTCCATGTGACACATCATTTACTGTGAATACGCGCTCACAAGCTGAATCTGCCTAATAAGATGCATCCAGAGAAGAAAAAAAAAGGAAAACACAAGACAGACTGCCAAAACTTAATCTTCCTTCTGCTAGCTTTTCAAAGAACAGACAACTGGAGGCCAAAACCTCCAGTAACACCTGCCAGCAATCCATTTCCATGAAAACAAAGAGTAACCCACAAATGGTTCGACTGTTCTCAAGTTGCCTGTCCTCGCCATGATGTTTTTCCACCGAGAACGCATTTAAATTAACCGAATTGCCTCAGAAACCAAGTTTCAAGTTTTTCCAATAAATGAGAGGCTTACAACAATAAGATGGAAGTTATCTGTGTTCGGGCTGGTGGAGTTGGAGCTCTGCACCTCCAGCCTGTGACGCTGCATCCCGCTGACTTTCACTTCATGGATCAACCTGCAAAATGAGAACACCCTTGGAATCGCATTCATTTTTGCATCCGATTTTTTTACTTTCAGAAAAAAAGTTGCATCCATAAGATATTTTATGTCATACCTAGAATAGGAGCTTGGGGGCAGCAGACCCAGATGTCTCTTCTGTAACAGCAACGCAGAATTTAGCCCAATCCTGGGAGCTTTCTGAACATATCAGGGAGAAACAAGGAGAAAGTGAAGCATATTAATAAAATGATTTATTACCAACAAACTCATCCAGCTACTGAAGGTATGCTTGTTCATAAAACATTGATAGATTTCTAAGAACTTTACAGTTTCAGTTCAAAAATGCAATACAAGCAGTGATGGATGTCCTTATAAACTACATTTACATACAGCTAGAGAACATATTTAGTAATCCCCCAATTAACCTTCCTAGGACCATCATCCTCTGCCAGCAGTGCTGATCTCTTTTTCTCCTCCTCCTTTTTCTGAAGCTCTTCTTTTGTCAGAGGGTTACAGTTGTTGTGCCCAGGCAACAAACGAAAGTAGCGGTTTTTCTCTGTGTCAAAGTAGAAACCTGGCAACTCTATAAACAATAACGGTTAACGGTTAGTTGAATCCTTTTGGACCGTCATGACAAAAAGACATAAAGGGAGAAAATGTAAATAAAAGTTGACCTGGTGCAGACGAGGATGCCGAGGATGAACTTGCGTCACCTGCTGCGCTGTCAGAACTAGAAGAATGAATAAAGTTAATGGCTAATTTAAAGTTAAATACAAGCCTAACCTAAAATAACCCAACTAACATCTGACTGGAAGGAACTGAACTGGAAAAATCACTCACTTTAGGTCTCAATACCTTTGTATGAAAGCATGTGCTGATTAGGAATGCGTATTCTTCTTTAAAGAAATGGCTTACCCTCATGTTGCTTCAAACCAGTATGACTTTCCTTTGTGGAACATGAATGCAGACGTAATTCTGAATGACAGCATTCACTTGAACTGCACCATTTGTCCACACAATGAAAGATAATATTACTGAGGCGTTCATTCTGCTTGACAACACCTTTTGTGATCCACAGAAGAAATGAGACAGATTTGCAACAACATGAGGGCGAGTGAATGACATCATTTTCATTCACAGGTGTGTCTAGGTGAAAAAATTATAGACTCGGTGTGTGTCAGTTACCTATAATCCTGCTCATCATGGGCTGAACGGTGTCTGCCCCTCCACTGTGACTGATTATGGTGTCGGTGACGGTCCCTGCCACTCGATCGCCAGTTTCCCCGCTTCATTTTTACTTCTCAGGAGTCATGTCAGTATTATCTTAAAAAAGTTAATGTCTTATATAAATACGTAAATAGGTAAAATTGTGTATTAATTAACGGATTTAGCACATATGAAGGACAGTGCAAACTTTTTGAGCATTATTTAGAAACTGAACAGTGAAGAAGAACACTGATTTGCTATGGACAAGAAGCTAACATGCTAAGACTTCCATTATGAACACGAACGTGCCCGGCACGTTTATGTTAACGGTTACTCAGAAAAGAACTCGCGTTCATACATTGATTGATCGCTGAAATAACTTGTAAACTTCATGCAAAAGGAGAGTCAAATTAAACTTACCTCATAAACATGCACTCGTGCTTACTTCTTCCTGTTTCTTCCTCATGACACCGGGAACTCCCGCCTCCTTACTGTTCATTGGTGGAACCCTGAGACTTTGCGATATTGAAGTAATTTGACTGGATGGTGAGCTGTCAATCATGTCATAGAGGCTGTCTCGTTGACGTACAGAAACATACACGAAGCTAAAGGGATGAAGAAAAATATAATAAGGTTATAATAATATATTCATATTATATACATATTAATTATCGTTGTATGTATTTATATTTTAAAGGAAAAACAGATAAAATAAGATATGTACAAACGTGCATACTCGTTTATTTACGTTTACCATATATACTAGCGTTTAATGAATTAAATGAAATGTTTACATTTAAAATAGCCCCTATGTAAATCACTAAGCACAGTAATCAAGTTGTAATCAAACTGCAATAATATAATGAAAATAAAAATCTAGTTAAAACTGACAGATGAATGCTATTTTTCTAAAGGCTACAGGAGGCTGTCATTCCGTTGCTGAACCTATGCAGTTTGCATAAATAGCGCTACTTTATTTTTTCAACTTCCAAAAAAAGTAGTCTAAGTAAAGGCGTTGAAATAATTTTTATAATTTTGACAGCTCTCGGAAGCCACGCCCAGTTTCTGATTCCTAGTATTGTATTGGCCAGACTGCCGGACACTGAGGTCGGTATTGGTTGCTTTTCTTTCACAAGGTTCCCAAAGAACTCAGAGATTTGGAATATTGGGTTACAGTGTGGCAAAATGGCGACTGTCATTCAGAATCCGCTGAAAGCGTAAGTAATTATAAACATTATTTTCGCTCGTTTTCGATAA